>NW_017731685.1:475946-488482 GCF_001890085.2 Hipposideros armiger | reverse complement strand
CTGTAGAGGGCAGTGTCACTGGCCCTCATATGTGGGATCCGAACTGGGGCCCTCTGGCGTCCCAAGCCAGCTCTTAACCAACGCGCCACTCGGCCGGCCCAGGACATTTATATTTTTGCTTATTGTCTTCTTCCTCAAATGGACTGTAAGCTCCATATGAAGAGGGATCACGTCTGCATCGACCACTGTGGTATCCCCAGTGCCTAGAACTGTTCCTGGCACATGGTGGGCTCACAAATATTTCTTGGATAAGTGAATATGGGAAACAACAAGGTGGCCTAATCTTAGGGCTTAACATTAATTGGGCTTAGAGATGTGTCCCTCAAAGACCCAATTAGTTTAAATTGCTGTCCTCTGCTGGAGCTAATTTAGTTAAAATATATTCATACTTTTCATTTGTTCTTTGTAAAATTTAATATTAACCATAATTATTATTTGAGAAGTACTACTAAAATCTGAAACATATCCTAACAACTGTAAGAAGTTTTGACTTAATACACAACCCTGAACTTGAATATACAAGAGTATAACATATGCCACTGGGTTTGAGTTTCATGACGACCTAAATTACCCTGTGGGAATAAATTCAGCAGATTAATTCTTAAGAATATTATTGGGGCGGTATATCCAATGCCACCCTGATCATCTGTAAAGGTTTTACCTGAGTTGTTTGGTAAGGGGATGAACTTGGATATTGGGGGAGACTCAAACATTAACTACCATTTAAATGCGATTCTAGGTCTACAAAAAAGCAATTTGCTAGGTACAGGCTATATCAAATTTTGGTTTGAGCCTTTCAATGAGGTTACTATTTTTCTAGAACCAATTAGTAGATTTTCAATATAATTCACAAGCTTATAAGGTCAGCGAAGGGCAACAAGCATACTGCTGATGTACGTGGCTATGTTGATGACAAACTGAACTCAGCCATAACACCTACCACAAAGGGCAGAGCAGCTGTGCTGGTTCAGATTTTGCCATGGAGTTCTTTCTATTGCAAAGGAGTAAACTTTTTTTGACTAATGTATGCTAAGAGCTATTAGTACTTTCCAAGGATGATATAAAAGAAAACAGCGGGGATCCAGTAAATAAAACTGAAATCAATATTTCTCTATTCTAATATATTATCACCCTCCCCATCAAGGTCTAGGAGCCACACATTTTGTTATAATACACAAGAGAGTAAGAAAGTGCTGTAAGCAAAACTGCATAAACAAGCATCTACTCAAAAACAGGGAATAGAAAAAATGAAACATGCTGCCCTTTTTATTTACCAACTGATTTCTTAGCAGCACCTGGCACTCTTGCCTTGTATACAAAGTTGGACAATTATGTTTGCGAACACATCCTAGAAAAAGTGCTACATACCTCACTGCTGAATATCACTACAGTCACCTTCAAAGTACAGTAAAACCTTGGATTGCGAGTGACTTGGTTTGTGAGTGTTCTGAAAGACGAGCAAACATTTTATTAGTTTGGTAACTATTACTTTTGCACCAACCTAGTAATACATTTTAACTTGGTAAACGAGTGATATCTTGCAATACGAGTAGTTTATTTCCAGAACAAATTAGGTTCGCAAACCGAGGTATTACTGTACTCCTCTTAGGAAGCTATGCACAGACGCCAGTGACTAGTCCACCTTTCAAAGCAATTTTGGAACTCTTTTTCTGGAATGGCCATCAGAGCTGTCATCATATTACCCTTGATGTCCTGAATGTCATCTAAATGCCTTCCTTTCAATATTTCCTTGATCTTCGGGTAAATAAAGAAGTCGTTGGGGGGCAGATCAGGTGAGTAAGGAGGGCGTTCCAATACAGTTATTTGTTTACTGGCTAGAAACTCCCTCACAGACAGTGCCATGTGAGCTGGTGCATTGTCATGATGCAAGAGCCATAAATTGTTAGCGAAAAGTTCAGGTAATCTAACTTTTTCACACAGTCTTTTCAGCACTTCCAAATAGTAAACTTGGTTAACTGTTTGTCCAGCTGGTACAAATTCATAATGAATAATCCCTCTGATATCAGAAAAGGTTAGCAACATCATTGCAACAAGTTCACGAACTTAATTGTCACATCTCGTATGAATTTAATTTTTAATTTAAAACTTGGCCAAATCTCCTTGAGAGAATGAAGCAGAAACATAAGCTTTGAAAGACTAAAAAAAGAAATATTATGATTTTCTGTCATGTCCTAAGGCATACGAATATCCATAAAAGCCAATGGCATCTCTTCTCATATTCATTTAACACTAATGTCAGCCATTACGTCCCCAAAGTTTATAATCCTGAGGCCAATCCTGAGGAAAATAGCACTTATGGAAAAAAAAATTCTTTTGGATAAATTCAGAATTATTATTTCAAATAATGCTTTTGTTTTTGCAGATTTCTACTTCAGTAATTCTGGCTGCTGGTGCTTAAAAGTGCCTTCTAGTCACTATTCAAAATTCTCCATGCAATGTTGCACACTGCTGACCCATTCTTTATTTTGAATAAAGCTAATGCACTCTGTGGGCTTTTCCTAAAGTACTTCAAAAGCAAGTCATTAGTAAAACTATAAACAGAAATACACTGCATTATAATTACAAAAAATATGGGCACTCTCAATGTAAGGGTTTTTTTGTTTGTTTGTTTATCAGATTATACTGTCTTTAGATTCATTATAGTTCAATGCAGTTAGATTCACCCTAGGGTTTTTATTTTTTCCTTCTCTCTCTCTCTCTCAGGCACATTCTGAAAAACAGTTCTTCCGTTAACTAGATCTCTGGGGAATATATCCTTCCTTAACTGGCCTGCATGGGAAGGGTAGAGTTTCTAATTTTATAGCAAATATAAAGTATTTGTGGGTGGGACATGCTTGTTGAGTTCATCTGAACCAGCTCCCAGCCTGACTGCAGAATTCCTTCAACCGTACACAAGCTATCTAGGTGTCAGTTCACTGTTATAATCCAAAAGGCTTTCCTGAGTTACATTATGAAAAACTGAGTGGAAATTGTGTTAATGCCACATGAAACACCAATGACAAATACCCCAAAACTATGGAAACAAATTTCCCTTTTCTCAGGAGCCAATTCGCTGTTTTCCTTCCATTATCCTCAGGGACTCTCTACTACCCTCCAAGTAACCAAGAGAGATCCCACAACACAGAAAGAAGCCTGAGAAAGGAACACAAATTAGTCTCACAACTAAAAAAAAAAAAAAAAGCCCAAATGTCTTCATTGTATGTCACCACTCACTTTAGCACACGACATGATATACATGATGGCTAAAAGGCAAAAGCACCAGTGTGGGAATGAGATACCTGAACATGGTGGACAGACTCTAAAATGACCCCAGTGACCCTGCCTCCTTCTCTCCCTGCCTTTGTATAATCTTCTCCCTTGGAATGCAGACATGACCTGTGACTTGCTCCTTACCCACAGAACACAGAAAAGTCACTCCCATGACTATTATATAGGAAGAGGTTCTCCTTGCTGGCTTGATGAAGTAAGCATTCACATTGAGAAGTCCACATAGCAAAGAACTGTGGACTATATATCTGTGGACTGGTTATCTACCGATTTAGATAACCAGTCTGCAACTGGCAAAAGCTGGGCCCTCAGGCTTGCAGCCCCAAGGAAATAAATTCTACCAACGACCTGAATGAGCAAGGAAGTAGATTCTTCCCTGGCCAAGACTCCAGATGAGAATGTAGCCTGATAGACACCCTGATGGCTGTCTTGTAAGACCCTGAAGAGAGGACAAAGCAAAACTGTGCCCGGACTCCTGAACCGTGGAAACCATGAGATAAGAAATGTGTGTTGTTTCAAGTTGATAAGTGTATGGTAATCTGTTATGCAGAAATAGAAAAGTAATTTCACTGAGAGAAGAAATAAGAGTCCCAAGCCCTTCTCTTCCCACTGTGAAAAGGAATCAGAGTCATTGTAAGTCTGGCTACAGTGCTCTTGGCTAACCGCCCTCCTCTGCAGACAATTATAGGAAGAAACATTCAGATAGTGCTGGGCAAAGCCAGCTGAGTGTGTGTCAACCACTCCAAAGGGTGCCTATTACCCTCTTAGATGTTCTGGGCCCTTCAATGCAAAGCTTATTAACCAGAGAAGCATCTTAAGCAGACAATGAAAAATGATGGGCATAGTGACATGTTCTAAAATCTTATTATACGATACAGGAAGCTTCTAAGTAGCTTTGCTTAAAATTCCTGGAAATGGAGAAGAGCAGACACAATCCATTTGTCTTCATCGGCTTATAGCTCATGTTTTTGCAAATAAGGTTTCCATTAAATCTCTATACCTGTGAGTTCATATCATAGTTCTGAAATAAAAGTAGATGCAAAGAATGCCTAATGTGGCTTGCTACTTTGTTTACTTGGTGTTACTTCAAGTGTTAAGCTCTACCTATGTTAACTCTTAATTACATTTCTTAGAGTTTGAATAATTTCTTCATATCTTTTTTTATAGGATGAAAATGTAAAAAACCATGTAATGTTGCTTATATAAAATATACAAAAGGTAACTTCAGAGTATGTAGCCTCTATGATAAGTGGAGCGTAAATGCAAAATATTCAGCTAAAATCTGAATTAAAACCAATTACATAAAACTCCTAAGTATTATATATCCAACATGTGTTCAAGATTCCTGCAGGATTCCTCTCCTTCACTTATTTAATAACAATGTCAAGTATTTGGTTAATAGCAAGGTTGGTTATCTAGGTACTACTTGGAATATTTACTTCTTAGTTGAATTTGTACTACACATTATGATTAGACAGCTGATGTTAATGTTAGCCCACTCCCAATTTTAATCATGATACATGCTACAGATTTAGATAACCTCTAAGGTTCATTCTAGTGTTAATAGTTCATGATTAAGCTTACTTTTTGAGTAATATTTATTAAGCACCTGCAGGTATTAAGAAGTACAAACAGGCATAATATCACTCATATAATTATAATCACAAGTCACATAAAATGGAGCCAGAATCCATCTTTTGTGTAATTGCAAATGAATGTATTAGTAAGGTCCCACTCCTTGGTGAGCAGCATTCGGGCATGAATGAACAACACAGACATAAATTCCTACCTCGCAGAGATCACGTGCTACCAGGGGAGAGAGATAATAATACAACTCATAATAAGTAGGTAATTTATATAGTGTATTAATAGGTGATAAGTGCTATGTTAAAAAAAAAAGAGCAGAATACAGGTAAATAGAAGTGTGTTTGTGGAGGGGCAGTGGGTCACAGTCCCAAATAAGGCCATCAGGGCAGGCACTGACGAGGTGACTTCTGAGCAGGAAATGCACTAGGAAGGAAGTAACGAAGAGCTGTAACGGAGTGACTGGAGGCAGGTGCAGGGGACTACTTTAGATGGAGTGGCCAGGAAATCTTTTCTGAGGAGGTGACATTTTAGTTGAGATCGCCACATGAAGGAGGAGCCAGACACACAAAGATCAGGGAGCAGAGAATACCAGGAAGAAGGAGCCGCAAATGCGAAGGCCCTAAGGCAGACCCGAGTCTAGCCTGAAAGAACAGAAAGAAAACGAGCCTGACTGGGCATAATAACGACCAAGGAGATGGGGCCAGGGATGTGGGCAGGGGCCAGTTCACCTAGAATTAAGTCCAAAAAGTCAACTTTGCTCCTCAGTTGTTCCCCTTTTCTGCCATATTGTTATCCTTCCCCTATCTGTGGGTCCTGTTCCTCAGTTTCAAAGTTCTATTATTTCCTCTCTTTCAAGAAACACCCACCCACCTGGTTACCACTCCATTTCTTCATCTCTCTCAGCCAAGGCACAGTCCAGATGTGCTGCCTCCACCTCGGGCCCGCCCATTTACTCTTCAGTTCCCTCTAATTGGAACCCTCTCCTAACACTGATCTTGCTAAAGTCACCAATGATCTCCACGTGTCCAAATCCAAGGGACACCCGTCCTTAACTTGTCTGACTTACTGCTGCCTTTAGCATAGAGGACCATGCTCTCTTTCTAGAAACCTTCTCCTCTCTCCATGACATCACATTTTCTCCTGAATGTCTGGACTCTCCTCCACCTCTTTTCTTGGGAATGACTCATAAATAAATATAGATGTTCAGTGGTGTGTGTGTGGGGGGGGGAGTTCTTATTCGGTTATGTGAAAGCTCATTCATCAGTCTTGATGGCCCAGGGCAAGTCACTTAGTCTCTGAGACACTATGGCGAAGACAGAACCAGAGCAAGTGAGACCTGGGCTTGCACTTTCTAACTGTGTGACCTTGGGCAAGAAACCACCTCTCCAGGACTCAGTCTTCTCACCTGTAAAACAGGGATTTTAACAGTTGCCTTGTTCACACTACATTTTAACAGTTGTTACAAAGATCAAATAATTTATCCTTCTGAAGTTCTCTGACCTGTGCCACAGATGCTGTTCTGTCATTAACTGTTCTTCTGAGGCTCAAAAAGAGTACCTTCTGTCTAAATAACAGAGGAAAGAAAAATAAGATTAAAGGAGGGAGAGAGAAAAGCCATCACTAAATTGTTCTAGGTGGAGTCACTGCTAATGACTCACAAATGAACTTTGCCTTGTAAATCTAAAATTCTCAAGTGTGGGAAGAGATTTCTAAAATAAAATCTCTTTCCAATTATCAACTGGAAGCAAATATTAATCAGTACTGAACACAGCAACCTCTCCTCCCCCCCCAAATGTATTTTACAGACTTTGACTTTATTGAGTAAGAGGCTGTATGGGGCAGGAGAGCAGCTGTACAGCCTGGGTTGCAATCCTGCCTCTCCACTTCCTAGTTGTGAGACTGTGGGCAGGTCCGTTAAGCTCTCTATGCCTCATGTTCCTCAACTGTAATAGAGGACTAAGTACAGTATGTACCCTATGGGATTCTTTGAAAATTTAATGAGTTAATATAGATGAAGTATTTAGAACAGTAACCAGCACAGAGTAATCTCCTAATAAATATTAAGATGAGAACAATGATGATTACTGCTATTTTTGGTCCAATTATCATTGGAGTTCTCCTTTCAAACCCACAAAGTGATGTGAAATCAGATATCTGAATTGCTTGTCCATACTTGTCATTTTCCTCCATAGAACAATCCACATTCGTATACATGATAGAGAGACATGTTGTTGGGTATTTTCCATCGGTCTCTCCAGACCTATTCTCCCTCCGTCCTCTGTTCCAGGAGGCTGACCTTCTGCCTCAACAGGCTTCCTTAGCCTCTGGCCTCTCGTCGGACTCAGGCAGTGGGAGGCATTGACGGGAGGTAAGAGAGTGAGTGCTAGGTGTCTGTTCCTCCAGTTCCCGCTCTGCTGGGTCACCAGGGCTGACCTCTCCCACAGGCCACAGCTCCTGCCAGGTGGCCCTCTTTTACAGCGATAGCTCCCCTCTCCAGGGTTTGATAATCTTCCTTCTTCCAGCCCCTTCAGGCCTACAGAGGGGAAAGGCACTCCACTGTTGCAAACCCTTGGATGTTTCACCATCTCTTGCTGTTTTCCATAAGCCTGAACATATAGTCTTAAATAGTCCCTTCATTAAACTCTCCTAAGTTACCTGATTGTTTCCTGATGGGACCTACAGTGACACGTAAGTCTAGCATTGGGACATATGGCCATGCAAAGCATGAAGGAAAGGTAGCACGTGGAACATTTTATACACATGAAAAACAGCTGTTGAGCCAGAAGGCTGAGACTCTCACCCAAAGCACTCCACTTCCAAATCTTCTGTCATTGGAGCTGGGAGGGCAAAGTGAGGGACTCTAACCCTCTCTGCATTTACTGTACTGGCTCATCCTCTGTTCAGGTAAATGTTATTCCCCTGAAAGCTGCAGGATAAGAGAACTTAATCAAAGTTTCCTCTCCACCCATATTCAATTCACCGAGGCATTTGCTACCATGCCCTTGAGAACAAGTTCAAATATGGAGGTTCTCTAATGCTGCTTCACCATTTCCAAGCTGGCCTGGCGGAGCAGGAAATGGTACATCCTGGAGCTCTCCCTGTGAACAATCAAGCCAGCAGTAACACTGAATGCCCAAGGGTGCAGCTCTTAATTATAACCAGCAGCTTAATTTTAGAAGGTGACACCAGCAGCGGCTTTCAGCTTTAGGTATGAGTTAACCATTAATTGCATCTTTAGGTCATACTCTATATGAGAAAAGTTCTCACTACATGTTATAGGCTGCTTTAGTGATAAATCATTGGCCCAAGAAAATAAAATCGGCAAAGGATGTTTTGGTGCCCTGGAGTAGCAGACCCAGGCTGAGAGACAGTTCTAATATGAAGAAGTTCTAGTGCAGAAAATCAGTGTCTTGTCTAACACTGTCAACTTGATGTGGACTTGAAACACATCAGAGCTAAAGAGATATAAAAGATTAATATCTTCAACATTGTCATGATCTTAAAAAATCATGATTATGAACAATAATGCTGAAATTATATTTTATTAAGAAAAAATGGATAATGGGTCTTCAAATGGAGCCAGAGAAGAGGTATTCAACATAGGAAAAAGGGAGCCGGGACACATGAGAGAGAGAAAGGAAGAAAACTCAGGAAAATCAGGCCACCTGCATTGTTCAAGCGTGGCATATTTTTCACAAATCATGATATTACCATGAATCCCTTCCTGCAAAATCCATGGTGAGCAGCCTCTGAAGATGTTGTCATTTCTTCCGAAACACAACACAACTGATGAGCTGTAGTTTTATGCACTCAAGAGATGTGCTGCTGAAGAGCTGCATACAAATCAGATTTTTGTACAGAGAATCATATTTAAAATGTACTAGGGGACCCAACGTTATGAACAAAATGCTCAAGTGAATACTTTGTAACGTGAATAACAAAGACCTTGCCCCTGGCCCGCTCTTCATTTATGTGTATGGGGTTAAAAGTTGGTTCATGTATGTGTATGTGCATGTGTGTGCATGTGTGTGTGCATGCGTGCGTGTGTATGTGTGTACGTTTGTGTCTTTAGATGGTTTTAAAAGTCTCAGGTTTGAAGACAGCAAACGACTGAGGTGATTACAATTCCCATCAAATGTTTACTAAGAAAAAAATAAGATATGAAAACTATTTTACTTCAGATGCCTCAGTGCCCATTCTGAAGTTTAACGGAAAAATGATAAAAGGTGTATTTCATGAAGTCACAAGAGAATAATGTAGAGGTGTAGCCAGAGACAGGGCTTCTCAAAGAGTAGGATCCACGCCCTATTCTCAGGGACCCTAGAACTGTAGGAGAATTTATAGAGGTTTCAATTTCTATCATAATCCAATCTTCTGCTCTCACTACTTGAACTAAATTATTACTTAATAAATGCAAAACCCCTCTACTTTGCAGTGACAGTTTGCAATTAAAAGACATTTTTATAGTATTATTTTCATTTGTCTATTCTTAAATGAGTCTGGAGCTCATTGAAGTTGTATGGTTCTATGCAAACGTTTCTCTTTTTAAAGAGAGTTGTAGTGTTGCATATGAGTGGGACGGATCAGCATGAATTTATGATGCCTTTTATCTTTAAAAAAAAAAGTGTGGTTCCCAACTCTGTTCATTAAATTGGCCTAAAAATAATGAGCAACCCAGTAACAATGAGTGGCCCCAATGGATTGTGATCTTCACCATTTCTCACTAAAAGAAAACAGGGTTCTTAAGAGAAACTATTGATTCCAGGCCTGGAGTAGGGAATATGAAAAATAAACCTGGAATATCTTATCACACCAGAAGTCAGGGAGCTATCAAAGATGACTAGGATTATGTGAAATGGATTCAGGAGTCAACTTTAATACTGGGTTGTTGGAAAACAATATGTTTTCTATGGTTGCAACGAAAACCATAGAAAAAATACATCATGACTTTTCCGACGACCCAACAGTTTCCCTATTGGCCAAACGGTAATGAATTTAAAAACATCAAATGTGTTTAAATTCATGGCACTAAAGTCAACAGTAATAATAAAAATTTCTCCTCACTGGTTACGTCTGGAGGGTGTGGGCAAACCAACTCCTTATTTTGAAAACTGGTAAACAAAGTAAAAGAATCAAGCAATTATCCTGCCTTTCCAGCCTGACCTGTACTTCAAGGTAAGCAGATAGCTGACAAGGGGAAATTTCTCTTTATAGGGAACATCCATCTAATAAAGAAGAGAATAGTAAAATTAGAATGTCATCACTTGTAACGCCCAACATATTAATACATTGAGAAAAACCACTCATGAAATAGCCTTGCAAAAAATAATCGAAACTAAATCTAATGAAGCCTCTAGTTCTGACTAAAGAGCATGTTAAATGACAACCACAGGGGACAGTCAACAAACTCCAGACTGGTCGTCTTATAGGAAAATCAACCAGTTTGTTTTTTCAACAAAAAAATTACAAAGGGAAAAGAGACAGAACAGAAAATATTAATGACAACAAGCTTTATTCAGATTTGATGGCAGTCTATTTTGCATAGTATATATTTGTACAACTTATAAAACCATTACACACACACACATCCTATATGCATATGTAAACCAAAAAGTTGCCTTAAAAATTAGTAGGAAACTATTACAATTGTAGAATATAGTGGTTTTGATTGGGTAATCATGAAAGTTAGTGTGAGCCCTCACACTTGGTAAATAAAGCAAATTTAGAAAACTTAGGATAATAATTCTCATCTGAAGCACAAGCACCCCTTGGGTGCTTGCAAATTATATTAATTGTACAAGTTTTATATTTGGAAAACTGAAAATATTTAGTGTACATAATATTATGAAGAGTAATGTTTGTTGATTTCTTAACAAATGCCAGGTTCTATGCTAAACATTTTATATATATTACATAATAACCATAGGAACAAGTATTATTATTCCTATTTCTCAGAAAAGAGGAACTTGCCTAAGGCTACATAGCTAGTAAGTGGTAGCTCTTGTACATGATTCCAGAAATTACGTGATTTTAAGCCACCTCACCATTCTGCCTCAAGAAAAAATGGATCAACTCCTGTTGGATTCTGGCATACATGGAAGATATATGGCTTTTAACCAGGATTTGGTGTCTGGGGTATGAAAAAACTCAGAAGCATTCTGGGAATCTCCTGGGGAAAAAAACGAGATTTTTTTTTATGTTGATCATACTAAGGCATAGATTTTAAGAGATAAGGAAACAGTACCTTAAAGTCTAACAGAAGAAAACATAGAAAAATCAACTAAACCAAAAGTTCGTTCTTTAAAAATATCAACAGGATTCACTAACCTCTAGCTAAACTGATCAAAGAAGAGACAGAAAACACAAATTACCAATATCAGAAATGACATGAGACATCAGCACAAATCCTACAAACATTACAAAGATAATAAGGAAATATTGTCAACAACTCTATGTTAATAAATTTGATAATGTAAATAAAATAGGCAAATTACTTGGAAGACATACAATCTGCCAATCCTTACTCAAGATGATATAGATAACGTGAGCATCCTCCTGTCTATTAAAGAAATTGAAGCCATATTTATAAAATTCCCTATAAAGAAAACTCTAAACTCAAGTGGCTTCACTGGTTAATTTTACCAAAGATTTAAAGGAAAACCAATACTGATTTTATATAAACTTCTCCATAAAGTAGAAGACGAGAGAACTCATATGAGACCAGCATTATCCTGATTTCTCACAAAACAAAGATATTATACCAAAAAAAGAAAACTTATAAAACTACAGACCAATATTCCTCATGAACAGATGTAAGAAATCCTTAGCAAAATAGTATCAAATTAAACCTAGCAATATAAAAGAAGGATAATACATCATGACCAAGCAAGGTTTATTCCAAGAATGCAAGGCTGTTTCATCATTTACAAATCAATCAACATAACTCACCATTCCAAAAGACTAACAAAGAAAAGCTATATAATCATCTTAATGTATGCAGGAAAAGCATTTCACAAAATTCAACTCCCATTTATAATAAAAAAAACCTCTCAGCAAACTAGTAATAGAAGCGAACTTATAAAGGGCAACTCTGAAAAACCTACAGCTAACAACATACTTAATGATGAAAGGCCACTTCTCTCCCCACTTCTATTCAATATTGATGGTCCTAGCCAGTGCAATAAGGAAAGAAAAAGAAATAAAGGAAGAAGCAAAATTTCTTTATGTATAGTTAAAACAATCATCTATATAGAAAATTGAAAGAAACATACCAAAGTTATAAAACTAATAACTGAGTTGGGCATGATTATGAGGTTAATATACAAAACTCAGTTGCATTTTTATATGCCAGCAATTAACCATTGGAAACTGAAATTAAAAAATAATATCAAAAATATAACATAGGGATAAATTTATTTTTCAACTTTTGGCACATCATTTATTTTTAAAACAAATTGATAATTGGTCAATGTCATTTTTTAAAAAAATGCGACCTTCTCATACACTGGAAGGCTGCCAGGAGCTCCACAGAAACCTTGCTGATGTTTTTCTTCTTCTTGACACTAAAGGATAAAACATTGTCAACCCTGAATCTTACAAGGATAATACTAGAGAGACCTTCAGACACCAGGACATTTAATTCTGGACATGGAGGTTACGTC
>NW_017731685.1:447277-475681 GCF_001890085.2 Hipposideros armiger | reverse complement strand
TTTAGAATCCACATATAAGTGAGATCATATGGTATTTGTCTTTCTCTGACTGACTTATTTCACTTAGCATAATGTTCTCTAGGTCCATCCATATTGTTGCAAATGGTACTATTTCACATAGGGATAAATTTAACAAAGTACATCCACTGAAAATGATAAAACATTGCTGAGAAAAATTAAGAAAAAAACCCAAATAAATGGAGAGATATACAATGTTTATGGGTTGGAAGACTCAATATATCAATACTGAGATGTCAATTACACACAAAATGATCTATAGTTTCAACATAATCTCAATCAAAATCCCAGCAGACTTTTCTGTAGAAATTGACAAATGGATCCTAAAAGTTGTATGTAAATGCCAAGGACCTGATTCTAAAATATAAACGGAAATGCAAAGTTGAAGGATTCTGACTGATTTCAAGACTCAGCATAAAGCTACAGTAATCAAGACAATGTGGTATTGACATAAGGACAGACATATAGATCAATGGAACAAAACACAATTCGGAAATAGACCCATCATATATGGTAAGTTGATTTTTGACAAAAGTGCTAAGATAATTTAAAAGGGAATAACAGTCTTTTCAAAAAATGGTACTGAACAACTGGATAGTCATATACAAAAAAAAAAGAACCTCGACCCTTACCTCTCATTATAATCAAAGATTAATTTGAAATACACACACACACACACACACACCCTGTTAGTTCTACTTCTCTGGAGAACTTTGACTAATACAGGCAGTTTTCTTATCAAATTACACGTATACTTACATATGATCTACCAATGCTACTCTCAAGGATTTACCCCCCAAAAAATGAAAACAAATGTCTACATGAAGACTTTATGTGAATTGTCTAAGTAGTTTTATTCATAATAATAAAAATGGAAAAAAGCCAAAATGCACCTCACATAGTGAATGCATAAATAAATTGTGGTATGAGCCAGATGGGAGGAGGGTTTAGGGAACTGGGTGAAAAAGATGAAGGGATTAAGAAGTACAAATTGGCAGTTACAAAATAGTCATGGGGATGTAAAGTACAGCATAGGAAATATTGTCAATAATTTTGTAACTACTATGTATGGTGTCAAGTGGGTACTAGACTTATCAGGGGATCACTTCGTAAGTTATATAAATGTCTAACCACTATGCTGTACACCTAAGGTAATATAATATTGAAAGTCAACTGTAATTAAAAACCTTCAATAGTTAAAAAAAGAATTAAAATAGGAAAAAATAATAAATTGTGGTATGTCTGTATAATAGGATAAAAATAAAATGGCAAGAAAACAGAACAAACTATTGATTCATGCAACAACATGGATTAATGTCAAATGTATTATGCTGAGTGAAAGAAGGAAGACATAAAAGGTTATATAGTGTATGATTCCATTTGTAGGACATTCGTAAAACCAGCAGAATTGTAGGGACAGAAAATAGATCTGTGGCTGCTAGGGACTGAGCATAAGGGGAGGGGACTGACTACAAAGAGGTACTTTGTAGTACAAGGGAACTTTTTGGGGTGACATAATGTTCTGTTATCTTGACTGTGGTGGAGGTTACAAAAATGTATACATCAAAACTCATCAAACTGTAGACTTTACAAAAATAAATTTTATTGTACATACATCTCAATTTCTTTAGAAGAGGGTAACAGTTGTTAAGTAAGCATTAAGAAAACTAAAACTATTTCCCTAGGTGCCAACAGCTGCTGTATTTTTTGAGACCTATGAACTCCCTATGAGGGTTTCCTCTACCTGCCCAATCCCAGGACCTCACCCCCCCCCCGCCCCCCGCAGTGTCAACAGCCCCATCTCCCTACCTCTCCTTGGCATAGGATGGTGTCTGAGTCAGTGACCACTGGATTGAAAGACGTAGGAGCTCACTCAAACTGGTGTAAGTGTACATGAATTTACTTACAAGGGCATGGGGATTTTATGGAAGTTGAAAACAGGAGGTACAGCTGACCTCAGGAAGGTTTGAGATCAGGAGTTGGCATACCTCCTCTCTTCCTCAAGGTTCAAGTCTCTTGTACCTTTTTCTTTCCTGACTCATGCTGCTTCTCTTTCTTGTTCCAGAAACATGAACCAAATATAGTCAGCCCAGCCTTGCCTGGCCTCCTATCACTTTGATCAAGTCTCACATCCAAATTCTCAGGGGGAATTGGATTGGCTCATCTTGAGGGCTATTCAGCTATGGATACACAGCTCAGATACCCAATGATCAGGGACTGGCTTAGGAAACAACTGTCTGGAAAGGGGATACGGAACAGGTTAGAAACGACCAGCAGCCTTCCAGCCTAGGAGGCCCTACCTGAGATGACACTACCCTTTTTCATACAATTGTCCTTTAGCTTCTTGTTATTCACAAGGACTCTGGCCATGCTCTTGCATCAGTCTTTACATTTGCTGTCCCCTTTGCCTAGAGGGCTCTTCCCACTGATATTCACAAGGCTGGCTCCCTCACTTATCAGATCTCTGCTCAAAAGGTCAGGCATTCTGCAACAGCCATATCTAAAAACGCAACCCCTATGCCACATTCTTTGCCATTACTCTGCTTTATTTGTCCTCAGAGCACTGTAAAAACCTGACAATGAGGCTATATATGCACTTGTTAATCTATTTTTCTCTATCAAAATGTAAGTTTTATGAGAGTGAGACCTGTTATGTTCCTAACTATCACCAGGACCTTAGTAAGTGTTCCATAAATATTTGTTAAATAAAATAATTAATTTTTACATACCTGTGTTAATTCAGTGACCCCCATCACAGTCCATTTATCCCCATTGATAATATCAATGTAGGGGGGTATTTTCTATCATACCAATACTTTGTACTCTTTCATGTTGATGCTAGCTTTTTTCTATCCCCCCAAATTCTGCTGTTAGCTCTCAATGAGAGACTCAATTTTCTCTTTAGCCATTTCATCACATTCTTGCAGCTTCAGCTTGGCTTTCCCTATCCTTAAGACCCAAATGCTCTCACTGCAGAATTGTATTTCTAGAGGCCCAGAAATGCTATTCTTCTCTATCAAACTTGGCCATGTCTTAGGTGGGACCTCAAGAGTTTAACCTTGTTTAAACATCCACAGGACTTTGCACAGTGACTTGCAAAAGATGTTTAACAAGTGTTTGTGGATTGAGACTACTGATTGATCATTCCGTACATGGGAGCTAAAAATAAAAACCTGTGTTCCAGATAATCTAATAATAATAAGCATACACTATTGTTGCACTATAATGGGGGCTGGAGCCAGAAGAGATGAACAATATGCAGTCTTTAGACACTGCCCAGGGACAGACTGTTCACTGTAGGGGATTAAAACATCCACACAGATAACTAAAAGGCAAATTATAAGAAGAGTAGCAAGAGGGGAAAAAATTCTCAAAGTCAAGGAGAGCAGAGTAAAATGGACTCCGGATGTGTGATGGGGGAGGTAGCATATAAAAAAGGCCTTGAAAAATGGAGAAGAAAAATATTTAGAACTGAATTAGAATGTAAACATTACATGTGAAAAATATGGAGATGTGGCTACAACAGTATTTAGAGGAAATGTTATAGCTTTAAATACATTTATCAGGAGACAAAGAAGGTTTAAAAATAAATAAACTAAGCATTCAAATAAAAAATTTTGGGGAAAAAATCACAGCAAACCCAAATTAACAAAAAGACGGGAATAATTAAGGTAGGCATCATTAGAAAACTACAAAAACAAAATAAAAAACTAATAAAACCAAAAGACGGTTCTTTAAAAGGGTTTGAAAATATCAACATCTGCCAACCCTGACCAAGAAAAGAAGATTCAAATAAAACAGAATGAAAAAGGAGAAATTATAACAGATACAACAGAGATTTAGAAATAAAAGAGTAGAAAATGTTTCGACAGATGGAGATGGGAGAAGGCACTCCAGAAATAGGACACAATGTGAGCAAAGCCTGGTGGGCATGTGTGGGAAACCACAGTAATCGGTTTGAGTAGAGGACTCTGGGGATGTCTGCTGAGAACTGTGAAATAATACTGGACGAAGGGCTAAGATCCTACTGGCGAAGTCCCTTGGAAACAGAATTTATTCTGTGAGTAGTGGAGAGCCATTGATGGGTTTGGAGCAGGGGTAGGCAATGAGATCTGTGCTTCAAAAAGACACTTGGTAGCAATAAGTAGAACGCCAGTGACTGTGATTGTTCGTGGTGGAAGATGACAGGGCCTGAATAGAGCTCTAGAAATGGAGCCCTAGGAAATAACATGGCCGGGGGAGGAGGGAAGAATCTATATGGGTTGGCGAGTGACTAAAAGTCGGTGTGGGGGTGGGACTGGGTGTCGGGGTGGAAGAGGTATCAGCTGCTGACAAAGAATCAAGCTAGAAGTCACTGGGTTGTTTAATAGAAGATGCACGGTAATCCTCATGACAACAGTTTCAGATGGAGATTGGATTGCAAAGGAGATATAAATAAATTGATTAAGGGGTGGAATACCTATAGCTTATGTATTCTTTATTGTTTCCAAAGCATTTTTTATCTTACTTGATCCTTACTGAGTGACCTGTGGGGTAGGCAGGTAAGAAAGGCTGTAACTCGTCCAAGCCACATGAAACAACAGAATTGAAGTCAATTTCTCTCACATGATAGGGATGGGAAATTGGTTCATTATTTGAAAACGTCAGTTAAAACAAGGACTCATAACAACATGACACATGCAAAACAGTTTTCTTTCATGTGGCTATCCACTGCCTGAACTTCATTCTGTGTTTGATGAGTACACAATTTTATGAGTCCAGGTTAGACAAGACAAGATTGCCTCCCCCAACAAGAGAGAAAAAACTAAATACCTGTTTGGCCAGTTTCCATTGTAGCTCAAGAAAAGAGGCATATAACCTGGGCTCTGCCAACTAGACAAACTTGCATGGGGGGCAGAATCAGGCACCGGTGATGCAAACGGGGAAGAAGGAAGGCTTACTCTCTTCAGTGGTGGCAGGAGAGGTGGCAGCTGAGTGCCTGACACAGACAGAGCTTCAGTGATGGCAGGGCCAACAGGTGCGATAAAGTTAAGGCTCCGGCACAGAAGTCACATGTCACCGAGAGCTCAGAAGAGATGGCCTTATTCTTGTCAGACCAGTTCTGAGGCTTGGTGTTGGGTGCTGTTCCAGGAAGCTCAGCTCTCCCAACAATTCTGCAAGCTATGCAGTCACTTTTCTGCCTGGTCAGCCAGCGTGGCTTTCTGTTGCTTGCATCTAAGAACCCTGATTGATACACTGTGTTTTATTTTACTTCCCTTTACTATCCGTTCACCAACTATCCAAGCTCACAGCCAGTTGAAAGCAAGTCCTCTAACACATGTGCAAGCCGAAAACAGGAAAAGTTTTATTTGATATGTTTCATGGCATCCTTTTCTATATTTAGTAAAACTTCTTTATGATATTCTTAAGTGAAAGGAGGCAGGATATAAAATAGTATCTATGCTGCGTTTTTGTTTACTAGGGGGATGGGTGATATTGATTTCTTCATCTTCCTTATATATAGTACCTATGGGTAATGCTTGTATGATGAAAAGTTATTTTAAAACTTATAGAAACATGTCTGGTTGTTTTCTGTAGGTATGCTGATCGTTACTTTCCATCTCCTTTGAAATGTTTTACGAACAACTTCCTGTCCTTGGCCTGCTGTTCCCACAAGGATTCAGAATTCACAGTTAACCCTCCTGGCCTCCCTGGCCCCATCCCACTCCCCAGCACTCAGCGCTTCTCCTGGGAGGGGGTGTGTCTAGTGTGCAGGGGGCGTGGGGAAGAAGTCCTGAGCATGCCCGGCTTCCACCCTTCCTCTCTTCCCCCTCTGCCTGCCCACCGCGGGTGCATTCCCGTCTGCTCTCTGCCCGCAGGTAAGCTTACCAGACACCAGCCGCCCTGGCTGTGGCAAGGCTGACAGTGTGAGCGAGACGGATTCCAGACAGTCCTTGGCGGCTGCACACCTGAGGCACAGTTTCCAACTGGCTTTAGCAGTCACAGAGCCCCATGTGTCTCTTGCCTTTTGCTTCTCATCCAGTTCCAAAGTTGGGAGGGGAAAGGCGGGATGTGATTTAGTGGTTCCAGACACACCCAGGCACCCCTGCGATTAACACTATTTCTCTAGGCCTAAGTCCTGGGACGCGGGAACACTGAGAGTGGTGGACTGCTCGTCTCAGTCGCCTGTAAACTGGGAGAAGGCACGCTGCCCCTGGATACACCGCCAAACCGGCCTGCAGCCTCTCTCTATGCTGCTCTGTCAGGAAATTCATCATTATTTCATATTCAGAACCCCGCAAAAGGATTCAGGGCCTTAGTAACAGCATTATAAAACCTGTGTCATCAAATAAAATATCTGAAGCTGGGCCCTGAGGTTTCATTAGCAGCAAGACATTTTAATGGGATTATAGCTCTTTTTGTTCAGAAAGCAGGCACTGTTCAAGCTTAGAAAGCGTATCTATTGATCTTAACCATTTCCTTCACAAAGTATGTGAAAAGGAAGCAAATTGTGGAATCTCAAATCTGCAGTTCTACCTCGGCTATTTTATTATTCCTTGCCTCCCTCAGATAAAGTATCTAAGTTTCATAAGTCATTACTCTTAAAATCAAGTCATAAAAACACGCCTATCATCCTGAGTTTATCAGCTTTTTTGCAAAGAGCTGGATACGACAAGTGCTTTAAAAACCACAGTAAATAGCCAGCCAACTTCCAAATATTACATGTAATCTCTATCTGTAATCTCTAGCTTTCAAGGTAGACAATAACGAAAGTCAATCACTTCTTTCTCAGGTTTCCTGACAATATTTTCCTCAAATTTATTAAGTTATAACTCAAGGTCACGAAAGGAACAGTTTAAGATATGCATGTTATTAAACAGAAAAGCATACCTCACTTAACCAAACCCTAAAAGCTGCTTCCTACAGTTAACAAAATGTAAAAACCTTACATAAAAATAATACTATTGAGTGTCCAAAAATCTTCAGATAAAATGTTTCTGACAGCACCATTTCCTAGGAAATCAAAGAAAAGGCGTTTAAATGACCCATGAAGCTCACAATCAGTCCTTCCTAGTAAATTGGGCCGGCTGCTGCTGCTGAGTGGGGTTGTGGTGGCTGGCCTCTCGGGAGTTGGGACAAAGGGGTAACAAGGACAGGGCCTGAAGGTCAGGATGGGGTGGCCCGTGAGTTTCGGCTGTCGCTGCCCGGGCTGAGCCACTGCGGGCTGCAGCGAGGGCCTGGATCCTGCAGCATGCCTCTGCACACTGAATCAGAGCAGGAGGGCACCTTGGGTGTCCTTGACGGTGTGTGGACAGGTGCAGTGCTCGTCACCTGCCAGGGAGTGAAGGGCATGGTAAAAAGTGCTCTCTGCCGGCTCCTCCTGCCTGGCCACTAGAGCCTGGACCTCACCATGTCTCACCAAGACCAGTGCCCTTGGGGGAATCTTAAAGAAGACAACAAGCACAGGAACGAAACTATAGCAGGCCTGGGACAGAATACATAAATGGGTTGAGGTTCGCCATGAAGTTACAAGAAGCACATGAATAAGCTGCCTTAACATACCTAAAGTTCAGGACCTAGACGTAACTTTCCCATTTATTCAGCAGTTGATACTCTAAACTTGACTCATTAGCCAAGTTCACATGGAAACAAGTTTATAAACATTTCCCCCACAAACCGTGCAATAAGGTTAAAGACAAAAACGGATCAAACACTGCCAAACTGGTAAACCACATCTGCTCAGGCATTTTTCTTTGCAATCTATTTGTACATCTCACAGTGGGCAAAAATTATTTTTAAAGCCATAGAGAAGTTTTCATTTTAAGAGCATGGGCCACACAGCTATTACCGAGCTCTATGGTTTTAGGACCCCAAGGGAGGAGCTCCGATGCAGGTCAGAGAAGGTCTGAAGCTTTGAGGAAGGGTAATTCCATGAGGCTAAGTCCTTCTCAGCTCTATTCCTCATCCATTCTGCCTTTTCAAAGCATTGAACTACCAAAGCTCAAGGCATCCCTATGGATTGATGAATCTCATTTCTAAAGCTCTGATGCTTGGTCAGCATACTCTCTAGTCCTGACATCCCCCCACCCACCACTTAGAGTTCTAGGCTCCGATATCCGAGTGCCCACTTTGAACCCCTCCTTGTGGGCCTCACAGACACTTTAAAGTCAGTCTATGCAACCTGCCCACTTCCTCGACTGAGTCATCTTCCATTTTCCATCCCTTATTTCAGTGACTGGAAACCCCATCCCACCAGCAGCACAGGACAAAACCTGAGAGTCAGCCACGATGCTATTTCCTCACCCCCACGCCCAATCCACCCCAAGTACTGATGGCTTTACCTGCTAAATAGCTTCCCAGTCCATTCATTTCTCCCTAGCCCTCCTGCCAGCACTATTCCAGCTCACCATCTCCCACGTGGAGCTTGAATGCAAATCACCTCCCAACATGCAAAATGTTTACCAATGTGCTCTCCCTTGGCCCTCTTTCCAATCTACTGTCATAGAAAATCACAGATCTGATCATGTGCTTCCTATATTTTCAACACTGAAATGGCATCTGATTGTCTTTAGAATAAAGAGTGGTCTGGGGCTCCTGCCTGCCCACACCCTGACTCCACGTTCAGCCAGCTGGTGCCCACTGTCCCTCCCCTTCCCAGGGCCTAGGTGTACCCTGTCCCTTCTGCCCCGAGTTACTTCTTGTTCTCCACTTCAGTTACTTCCCCACACACAGAAGTCCCTGCTGGGTGACCCCGACAGGATGGGGTCTCCCTGTCACATGCATGCATCCTCACGCTTCCTTCACAGCACTAATGAGTCGCAGTGACAGCAATGACGTTTGTGTGGTATGTGTGAGTGCCTATCTCCTGGGCTCTAATGCTCCCTGAGGAAAGGGGCTACTAAGCCTCCACTACCATCAGCCCCCAGGGTTGGCACAGTGTTGGCACACTGTCCATGCCCAGCAAGTGTGTGGAGAATGAAAACAAACGAGAGTGAACGTTGAGAAAGCAGTTGGTGCTCAGATCATGGTGGCTAAGGCCTATCTCACTCAGTGTCATTCCCTGGCCATACAAGGGTCGGTTTTTCAGGGCCTCAGAAGATATGAAGGAATAGACAGTCTCCCCAACAACACATCTCCCCAGTATAACCTCTAGGCTTACAATGGGGGAGGGAGGTATGCTGTTAATGTGATTTTTTTTTAAGACAGTGACAGCAGGTTGGCATCGTTTAGGCATCTGGTTAATGGAATCTGTTAAAGTAATAATAAAGATTTTTAACTGCTGCAGCTTCAATCTAACCTGAGAAAATGTCTAGGAATTGAGAAAGCAGCAATGCTCTTTCCCACAGGCCCCTCCTCATACATAGAAAGATGAGACCAAGTTAAAAGGCTGTGTGGTATAGTTATTGTATGGACCCTGACACTGGACCCTGGCTACCTACTGGCTGTGTGATCTTGGGCAAGTCACTTGACCTCTCTGTGCCTTAGTGCTCTCATCTATAAAATAACATTAATAAGACAATATTAGCATGCCTTTAGTGTTGTAAGGATTAAGTAAATTTAATGTATGTTAAATGCTTTGAACCATGTCTCATGTTACTTATAGGGAGTAATACACAAATGTTTCCCATTTTATTATTACTGGGTATTTCTTAAAGCATCTTTACAATATTCTAGCTAATATATTAACTGATATATTTTGGTTAGAATGGGACTGAAATAATGTTTAAATGTAAGATGTTAAAAATTAAAATATGCACTGGCCTGTTTTGTCCATAAAACTATTTTTAATGAAAATATTCTGAATGCATAACCTTGTTGATTCAGATAAAACAAACAAAATGCCTGTTAGTAAATGGTTGTTGGTTTCTTAACAGAGTGTGACAGAAACAGTCCTCAAATATGCATGACTAACCTGGTCAGTATCCAGTGAATTCACTGGATGTGTCTTTGACATATAAAATAAGAAAATTACATTCAGCTAACCAACCTAGACAATAAAATTAATCAGAAAAAAAAATCTACAAAACACATCTGTGCATTAAAGCAGAACATATAGACCTACATCTATTCTTGAGTTATCAACAGTATATGTTAAGATTACATCAAAGAGAAATGTACTTATAAAAACGATTACAATGTTTCCTACTAGACACACACTATCCTATGACCAAGGAATTCCACTCCTAAATATATATCCAAGAAGTATGAATAAAGAAAGACATGTACAAGAATGCTCATAGCAGTTTTGTTCATATAGCCCCAAACTGAAAATAATTCACATGTCCATCAACATAAGACTAAGTAAAAAAATCATCATGTTTTTATACAATTGAATACTACACAGCAATGAGAAGAACGACTGATAAATGTAGTAACATGGATATATCTCAAAGATACTATGCCCTGTAAAAGAATCTGGACTAAAAAAAAAAAAGCACATGTACAATTCTCTTTATATGAAGTTCAAGAATTATCAAACCTGAGAAATGATGATGTAAGTCACAGCAGCAGTTACCTCTGTGGGGGACAGATAGAATATAGATTGGGAAGTGTGTGAGGGAATCTGTGGGGTTCTGGCTATGTCCTACATCCTGATTTGGGTGGTGGTTTCACAGGTTTAGAAAAGTGTAAAATTCTTTAAACTGTACACTGATGATGCGTGTACTGTATACACTTTACTGTGTATGTTTTACTTCTGTTATAAAAAAAAATCTTTCCACTGAGTAGTTTAAATCATGACTGATTCTACTTTGATTTTACAAAATGGACTGCCATTGGAGTACTTCATGTGGGAGCATTGGCAGGGTGCTCTGCCCCCACACACACCAAACCAAGTGTTACGGACTGAATTGTGTGCCCCCTCCCCCCATTCATATGTTGAAGCCCTAACCCCTAATGTGACTGTATTTGGAGACAGGGCCTTTACTAAAGTAATTAAGGTTAAATGAGGTCATAAATTGGAGCCCTAACCCAACATGACTGGTATCCTTATGAGAAGAGGAAGAGACATCAAGAATGTGCACCCGTGAGAAAAGGCCATGTGAGGACAAGCGATTAGGCAGCCATCTGTAAGCCAAGAAAGAGGCCTCAGGAGAAATCAAACCTTCTGACACCTTGATTGTGGCCTTCCAGCCTCCAGAACTGTTAGAAAAATAAATTTCTATTGGATAAGCCACTCAGTCTGTGGTACTTTTATGGCAGCCCTAGCAGGCTAATACACCAAGTGAAGATGGCTTCAAGAAAAACTCCAGGAGCTTGACACAGGCCCTCTGGAGTTGATGGGACCCAGGTATTGTCGTCTGACTCTTGCTTCGAGAAATCTAAAAGCTAGTCAGAGCAGGGCAAAGAGAGAGGGTGCTGTGTTCGCAGCATAAGGCACGTTTACTGCCAATGGAACAGGGGTGTGTGTTTCCTGTGGTCATAATGTGGGTGCCACAGAAGCAGCCTGCTTGAGTTGGAGGAAGTGAAGTTTAAAATTAGATGTGTTTAACGCCACTACACACTTACCAAAATGGCTTGAGCCTCGTGAACGGTATGACACCAGGTGTGGACAAGGATGTGGAACCACTGCAATTCTCACCACCTGTTCTAGGGTGTGTAAATCGGTACAACCACTTTGAAAAACCCCTTAGCAACATCTCTAAACTTAAACATACACCTATTTTATGACTCAGCAATTCCACTCCTACAGAAATGAGTGCATATGTGCACCAAAATAAATGCACAAAAATGTTCACATGAAACAACCCAAATGTCCTTCTACAGGAGAATGGATAAATAAACTCAGTAGATTCACACAATGGATTATTAAACAGCAATAAAAAGGAATTAACTAGTTATAAATACATGGATGAATAAATTTAAATAACAGGGATGAATCTCTAAAATAATATTGAACAAAGAAGTCGGGCACAAAAGGTTAAAGACTCTACAGCTCCATGTGTATAAAGTTACAAACAGCCCAAACTGCTGCATAGTGATAGAAGTCAGAGTAGTGGTTACCTCCGGTGGGGCTGATTGATATTGACTGGAAGTGGACATGAGGGAGTGTAGGGTGGGTAAGGGAGGGGCAGGAAATATTATACCTCTTGATCCAAGTGCTAGTCAAATGGGTTTTCAGATATGTGAAAATTCAACAACTGTATGCTTGAGATTTGTGTTCTTTACTGTGTTCAAACTACACTGAAATTTAAAAAAAATCAAAAATTAGGTTGGAGTGTGAAATTTCACTATTACTCTGGACCGTATTATGTGATTAATAGACTGAATTGGACATTTCACCACTTAAGAGTAACCGGGAAATCTAAGGGACCTGCCCAAGATTTTATTCCAACGGGGAAGACAAGACTGTTCCGTGGTTAGGAAGGAAGGAGCCATGTGAGAAGAACCAGGGTGGGTGCTATTTGCACCCTACTGAGCCTGTTCCATCAATAAAGCTGTTACACACAGAGGGCAGTTTCTTTCATTTGAGATCCCTGAACACAGATAGCGTATTTGGAGCTTGCCAAAGTTATTACTTAGGTTTCTGCTTACTAGTCAATTGCCAAGATTAACTCTGATGTGGTAACATGGGAACCATGGTTCATGCTGATATCAACAGTTTACTCACCTGTGTCTGGTGTTACTATCCAAAAACACTGCAAAAGAAAGAAGTCCCTTTGGGAGCCCAAAGATACCCACAATATCTAGTAGCTCACATTATCCAGATAATGGTTATAACAGATTACAGCTATTTCGTTTGGCTAATGCAGTACTTTGCTAGATAATAGACTGGCTAATTCTCAACTATTAGCCTATTTTCATGAGGTTACAGGAATATAAATATCTGAGTGTGTGAAGTCATTCTAAGATTCTACTTTAGCTTTTGGTTTGGGAGGTGAAAGGAAGCAAAAGAACCACATATATGTTTTATCATTTTCCTCTCAAGACCCCACTTAATGCGTATAAAGGCATAGATAAAGCAGAAACCCACAAAGAGAATATCCACAAACAAGAGATTTCAACACATTTCTTTGGAGGTGATTGGGCTGTAGAGCCCCAGGGATGCAGGACTAACAAGCGACGGGAATGGAGAAGGCTGTGCAAACAGGAGATTCACAGACATTTGGATCCCAGCGCTCTGCGCCATGGAACATACACATCACCAGGAGCCAGCAGCTACTCCTTAGGAAGAAGGCTGGCACTGGGGATTCCCAGTGAAGCAAAGGACTAGCTCTCCGCCTGACCATGCCCAAGAGAAGCCACTGGTCAGCTGGTGAACAATGTCGGGGGCCTGCCCTGATCCTCATCCACCAATAGCCACCACTTTAGGCTCTTTTGGGGAGGACTTCACTACCTTTGCCATTTCATGTGAAGAGCAAGGAATACCTGAGAATTAATGCCTACTCCTCCACCCCCACCCCCACCCCCGTCCTCCCACAAACCCATCTCACCCCAGGCCTTTACCCAATAACCAACAGGTATGGAGTTTAAAACACCAACCCCATTGACTTCGGTGGGAACACCCCTGAGGCTGATTTACAGTCCAGAGCTCCTCTTGGGACATTGCAATTGCACCTGTTTCGCAGCTCCCCGTCCCCTCCACCACCACTTCCTAGGTGGCCTTGGAAGCATCTCCTTCATAAAGCAGAGCCCACACACAGCAACCCTCTTCTCTGCGTCTGCTCTGGCAAGGCCAACCTCAGACCTCTACAGACTGTGACAGCTGATACAGACCTCCGGCCAGCTTCAGTGCCACAGCACTACATAAGAATGGACAGTCGACAATGACCAGACATTTGCTGAAAACCTCCAGTGTGGAAGGGAGCGATCCACATAAGCCACACGATGTAAACAAGCCCACTGTAGGTCCCCAAGTGGGAGAAGTGGGGGGAGGGGGTGGTAAGAAAGGGGTAAATTACATCAGAAAGCAGGTTAGATTCACATTGCAAATAACCTCATGAACAAAACCTTAAATCATCCACCTTCATAAGCACAGTCTCCCTACTTCATCCAGGGGAACCTTATTCCACAAGAGACACTGCAGACAGATGGTTAATTACCTCCCCATCGCCTTCGAGTTCTCGGGCTAGCCTGCCCCCTCCCTCTCTCTGCCTCCATCTACTAAGGGTAATTTTGAAAGCAGTCTTTGCATCACCAGTAAGCAGTGCGTTGTGTCTCACCTAGAGCGGCTCACACATAATAAGGAGCAAAACCCTGAGCCTCCATTCTCCCCCAAGCAGGCTCCAAATACCTCACGGGACTTGAATGTAATAATGCTCTTCTAACACTGGCTTAACATTCCATCTAGGCTAGAAAACATCTACCAGAATGGTTACAGTCTATGTTGCCAAGTCGAAAGCACACTTCATAATTTATTTTACACCAGCGGTGGATCTTTTTTCCATGTTACAGCAAATTAATATATTTTGGCAGACTAAAAAAGTCAAATGCTTATTCGAAAGCTGACTTAATTGTTCCTTAACAAATTTTAGTAAGGCGTATACACTCTTGATAATTTTGGTTCCAATTTTCTAGCAGATTCCTGTTCTCCCACCCCTTAAATACACACACACGCACATACATATACAGTAATGCCTTGGTTTGCGAGCATAATTTGTTCCGGAATCAAACTACTCATATTGCAAGACATCGTTCGTTTACCAAGTTAAAATGTATTTAGAAATGTGTGCTCATCTTGCGGAACATTCGCAAACCACGTTACTTGCAACCCAAGGTTTACTGTATATGATTGCCTCATGATAGAATAGAGGAATAAATTCATCATAGAACATTTGAAAAATAACACACATGCACACAACCACAGCAATTCCACCATCGAGTTTCTTTCTACCTCTTTTTGAGAAGATGTTTTAAATGTATATATTTCCTAATAACTCCATTCCCAGGCCTATGCTTATTAAGGAGTAAAACATGAGCTGTGTTCAAGGCTTCGCTCCTCAGAGATGTGTGCTGTTCCTTAACACACATACATGTCGGGGAAATACATGCATCAAAGATAGAGACGTGATGCAAAGATAAAGGACATTCTACCAGGTCCTCTTTATTTGTAGCCAAATGCATAGAGTTCTGGCATTTTGGGGAAAGCAAAAAGCAAGGCTGCTGGCAGCTGAGACAGAAAAGCACATCAGCCTCCAAAGCTCCTACAGTGACGGAATGCCCCAGGGACCAAAGCTAAATGTTTGGCCACTTCAGTTATTCTCTAATAACCCTTTTTATGCTGAAAAGTTGGTTTTATTTTGCCAGTTTTTTCCCTCCTTCTTCCTTCCCTGAAATTCTTTTCCTTTTATGGTTAATGGGTAGGATCGGGTTGGGGGATGGACTTGAAGGCATGAATCTTAAAGTCCTTAAATTTAATCACAAAACGTTAACTCAGTCATTCCTCAAGGTTTACTAGAGAATAGGCAGAATTTCTATTAAAGATGGAAAAATAAGATACATAGAAAAGAAACAGATTTTCTTACCCCATTTATTTAACAAACATGTATTCAGCATATACTACATATGTGTGTGTATAAGGATACTAGCTATATGCTATTACCCTTCCCAGTGCAAAAGGAGATGAAAACAAAATAGGTAGGGGAGTATATTTTAGAAGGACAAGAGAGACATGGGCATAAAGTGCGCATACATCGCTATAATCCAAAGTGGACCAGGGTTGTTTGCTAACAAGTGGTACAATGTGCTGTGAGCATTTACACCAGGAATCAGCAATCTAAGGTCCATGGGGCAAATCCAGCCTTGGCTTTGTACTGTACGGGGCTTGGGAGTGGCTTTTACCTTTATAGAGGATTGGGGGGAAAAAATCAAGAGAGGAATCAAATTTGTGACACTGAAGATCCTATAGAAATTGAAATTTCAGTATCCATAAATAAAGTTTTACTGGAAGACAGCCATGCTCACTGGTTTACACAATGTCTACAGCTGTTTTGTAACAGAATAGCAGAGCTGAGACCTTGTGATACAGATGGTATGGCCTGCAGAGCCTACTTACTCTCTGGCCCTACACAGAAAAAGGTTGTCAATTCCTGGTTTAGAGGAAGGAGATGTCACTTCTGCCTAAGGTCATTATGAAGGAATTGACACATCTACCTTACCTTTCTATACCCTTTATATCTTATGTGACTCTCCCAGCAGCCCTGTGTGGGGAGAGATAGAAAGCTCAGGTATCATCATTTCCCTGTTTACAGCTGGGGAAACTGAGGCTCAACCCAATCTAGAGACTTGTTCGATATTGGCAGCTAATCAACGGCTGTACCATATTACAACCATCCTAAGCCTTCACCCCATGGTGCTGAGACTGGCGGACTGCAGCGGCAATACACACACAGACATCCCATGTGGGACAGGGGCATAATAAACAAACAAGCCCATCTGGGCAGGTGGGGTGGGGGCTACTGCTGTGCCCCAGGACAAAGGCGACTTGGGGACTGGGGCTGTTGGGGCCTGTTTCTATCCCCGGACCTAAGGCAGGTCCCCTTTTCCCTGTCCTTTAGGCAAGGCACTGGGAGAAACTCTGAGAACCTCAAAGTCCAGTTTGCAGTGTCTTTTCCTGGGATGATTATGAAGAGTAAATGAGATCATTATGAGAAGCAAATGATTTAAGTCTGTATGGTACTAAGCACAATGCCTGGCACTTTGTAGTTGTGATGTTAACTTGTTTTCATGCACTGGATGGGGAACCTGCTGAGGTTTTAAAACAGGAATTGATATATACTTATCTTAGACAACTAGCGAGCCATAAAGGATGCACTCATACCTGAACATAAAAATAGGTTAGGGCCGGCCGAGTGGCGCGTTGGTTAAGAGCTGGCTTGGGACGCCAGAGGACCCCGGTTCGGATCCCACATATGAGGGCCAGTGACACTNACATATGAGGGCCAGTGACACTGCCCTCTACAGCTAAGATGCTGAACAACAGCTCAACCTGGAGCTGGGCTGCTGTGAGTCGCTGGCGATGGCGTAGGCTGCAGCCCCTGTGACAGTGGGTTGCCATGGGCTACCGTATATAGCCAGCAGCCAGCGTAAGCGGCCAGCAGCTGCAGTGAACGGCCATCCAGAAGCCAGCGACTGATCTGCCTCGGCCGGGAAGAGCGCAATGATGGTGCCAAATTGGGCCAGTGAAGCAACGCCCTCCACAACTAGACTGAAAAACAAAAGGACAGCAACTTGTCTGTTCCCTTTCCCCCAACTCCCCAGCGCTGTTCCCCTCCCCCAATTCCCCAATAAAATTAAAAAAAAAATAGGTTAGACTGTCCTACTAATACAACAGAAACATTCCATCTGTGGAACAACTTCTAGCTCCTGTAGGACAAAATTCCCTCAGGTATTAGCTCAGGAAAAAAGATCCTTGTACCTTCAAGTTATTTGGAAACGAATTGTGTGTAAAAACTACTTTCAGATTCAGGAAGAAATATATAATATTAGGTTGAAATTGAGTTAAGTAATTGAACTGAGCATCTAGAACACCCAGGGTTTGAGGGGCGGTATCTTGGGAAAGAGGCAGGAAGGGAGAAGGACAGGAAAGAATTGTGAGGAGAGATTAGCCACAGCAGTGGGTAGTCAGCTCACCAATGAGGTCGGGGCACAGCAACTAGGCACGGTTTACACAGCCCTGGAAAAGCCACTAGATCTAAGAAACAATCCATTCATCTTATTCTACGTTCCATTTTCCTCACTAATAATTTCTTCTTGGGGAAATAAAATATTTATTCAAAAATAGAGTTTCCCTTTAGAATTACTAAGCCATCATATTCCCATACTGCCAAATATCCAAATATGCTAAAAATCTGAAACAAAGGGAAAGAAAAAAAAATTCTGACATGAAAGTATTTCACACGATAAGGAAATAAGCGTTCTTCTGATGGATGTAATGCAATAGAGTGTTTTTAAAACTGCGTTGTCAGGGCCCATTAGTGCTGAAATCAGTTTAGAGTGTTGGCAACCACAGAAAATAGAAAATAGCAGAGTGTATTACATATAATAAAGGACAAGGATTGTTGAGTGAAACTTTTGTTTCAGTGATATGTTCATGCGTATGTGCGTGTATTTTTGTTTATATACATTTATCTATACAGCTAGGCTCTGCTGTAAATTGTATTCTTACTAGGAATCATGGTCAAAATAAGCTTAAGTCTCCAAAACAGACTGATCCACTTTAGTGAAGTCCAGTACAAATATCCTAATTCATTGAATAGCCACGTTAAGGGGTAATTATTCCTGTTAAGTGAAATGTTTTTAAATGAGAAAGCTCTTCCTCTGCATTTAAAATATGCTACAATTTCCAGAAGGAAAAAAAAAAGGGTTTAGGTATGCCTTGTCAAGTATATCACTTCTTTAAAATATGGTGTACCTGTTAATACAAAACTGATCTCGAGATACAAAATTTATCAAAAGTCAGAAACATAAATGATTACATTGTTCAGGATGATGGCTAATCACTTCCTGTATGAAATAAACCATTGCTGTATTTTTCGCCCTAATTAATCCACCATGAAGAGGAGGAGGCTGGAGTGGAAACTTAGTGGGCAGGCTTTACCACTACCATACCTCAACAACCTCCCATGATCACGCTGCATATGTAAAAATTAGAAGAGATTTCTATTCCCCCAAAAAATTATATTTCAGAAAACAGAAATTCGCCTTATGTTTGGATCTATATAAAGTCTCCCATATTATGAGGCATTCTCTCAACTACTTCTTTTCTGAATGCCATAAATCAAAAAGCCGATCCTCTCCAAGATCGCAGGCATTGAAATCCAGAAATTCATTAATGCTGGATGTGATGGCAACTGATTTTAAAGGGAGAAACCATGTCCAAAACATATTAGTTGGTAAGACTGAAGGCTTTATGAAAACGAGATGTATGTTTCAAAGATTCCTTGAGAACTATTTGGAGAAAATAGCCTGCAATGACCTCAGTCAATACTAGATAACGATGCTTATGGCGGTCACATGGTTGGAATCGGATAGATGAATGAATGAAGAAGGCCAAGACTTCAACAATTGCCTGTACTGTATGTCCTTATACAAGTCACACTGAAGTTCTGGGTGGTGGGGACCTATAGGAAGAAAGGAAATAGACAAACATCTTTGTTATGCGAATGAGCACCCAGGGCTTGGAACGAAGTTTGTACTGGCAGCATTATACAGAAATTCAAGAAGCATGACATTTCAAACAAGTTAGATAGAAATAAATATTCCAAAAGTAGCCTAATAATGTAAAAGACTCTTAAGTCAAAGAAGTATGTGAAACATTTGAATAAATGATTTCATAAAATGTGAATGTAGAAGGATGTCCTATTTCTAAATTATTAATTTTATAAGCAATTTTAAATGTATGTAAGTAAATTAAGAAATTAAATATAAATAGACACTTCACTGTTTATATACCAAAAATGAATATATTCTAGGTGACATAAAAACTTTTTTTAAAATTTTTTATTAGGGAACGGTGTGTTTTTCCAGGACCCATCAGCTCCAAGTCAAGTAGTTGTCTTCAATCTAGTTGTGGAGGGCGCAGCTCCTTGGCCCATGTGGGGATCGAACCGGCAACCTTGGTTTTATGAGCCTGCGCTTTAATCACCTGAGCTAACCGGCTGCCCAAAATAAAACTTTTTAAACACCATCTTCTTGGACAATTGGGGACCACCTTATAATCGAGGGTACCTTATACATGGGCATATATGGTAATCTGCATCTCACATAACTGAGAATTGTCAATAGTTTGCTTGTGAGTGAACTGAACTATAGGTAGCTGTTGCGATACATTAAAAATCCCTAAATTAAAATACCAAATACTTTACATCCCCGTGACTATTTTGTAACTACCAATTTGTACTTCTTACTCCCTTCACCTTTTTTACCCAGCCCCCCCAACCATAGGGAATATAGTCAATAATATTGTAATAACTGTATAGTATCAGGTGGGTACTAATCGGGGGATTACTTGGTAAATTATATAAATGTCTAATCATTATGCTGTACACCTGAAACTCACATAAAATAATATTGACTGTCAACTGTAATTGAAAAAAAAAGAAATGATACATAATAAAAAATACCAATAACTGCTATCACGTGAATGCTTATCTGATAAAAAATTCTTTCTGACATCTCTGTGCCATGTGGAACAGGTGCTGTTGCTGTCCTGCCTCATGTCCCCTCAGCCCACTTCTGAGTTCACCTATAGTTCTGATGGCCACTTCCCCTGCACACTGACAGCTTCCCACTTCCAGCCTACTCCACCTCTCTGCTTATCTACACAAGGGCTTTCTCTGTTGCCTCTGGAGCTTGCCTGGGCTAATGGAGCCCAAAGTGTTGGGGATTTTTTTTTATGCTCCCAGAATTAAATGGTGGATAAACATCCCAGTTTACCCACTGCTTCATGGGAATCAAAGTTCATTCTACATGATACCAGCAGAACCAAGCCTCCACTGCCCACAATGGTAATCTTATTAGCCTAGCTTTTATTGGCTTTCTTTCCTCTTCTGTCTCATTTTCTCCACTCTCTCACTTATGCTTCTTGAGATCACCCTCCCAAATAAATTACTTGCACCCAAGTCCTTGTCTGAGGCCCTGCATGCATAAACTACTTCAGCATCACGTGGCTATTTTGTGTCCTCTTTGAAAAACAACTGCAGAAATCAACATAAAAGAACCTTTAGCCTCATTCTTTACACCTAAATTACTTAGATCTTTGGAAACGTATCATCCATTCCTTTCAATACGTAATTGATGATCCTTTACTAATGCAAAGAGTTTTTCTGTGGGTTGTAGGGTATACTCAGGTGAACAAAACATAGTTCTACCCTCAAGGACCTTACATTTGAGAATGGTACATAAAACATGGAGGAAGAAAAGAAACCCTATAACTAAATAAGATTCAGAATGCAGAAAAGTGATGTGGCACTTCCAAGGGAAGGACTACTTCCAGTTGACTGGTATTTCATCACTACCCAGACAGAGCCACTCTTCCAGTTTTTTAACCTAAATGTTTGATTGAGGACATCCATCTTTTTATAAATGCAGCACTGACTCACACCCAGTTCAGCCCAAACATGGTACGTGGTGATATAGCCTTATGGGCCACTGATTCAATACCAAAGGGCAACACATTACATTGCAGGGTCCCTAAGTAACCACTCCATCTATCAGGTGCAATAGGACATGGCCAGGTGAAGCAAGGAAACCAATGAGGCTTCCCTGCTGTTCCTTGATCATGCCAAGCACATTGGCACCTCAGGACCCTCCTTGTGGATATTCTGTCTAGAAGGCCAGTCCCCCAATAAGCTGCCTGGTTCACTCCTTCATATCTGAGCTCTATCTGCTCAAGGCCTTCCCTGACCACCCTATATATAGCATCACCCCACCCCACATTGTCACACTCTGTTGCCTTCCCTACTGTATTCTTCATAGCACTTACCACACCACCTGACATATTATATATTTCCTTATTTATTAATTTTAAATCTCTTCCCATTAAATGGTCGGTGATAGTAGGGGCTTACTCCCCTCCCTCGCACTCCCCAACCCCAACCTGCTGTGTCCTTTGCACCTAAAATAGTGTCTTGCCCAGAAAAGGTGCTCAAGGAATATCTGTTGAAAGAATGAATAAATGATTTCATCATTAGCCTCAAAATCATCACCCACCACAGTTGAAATTCCATAAACTCATCTGGAACCATGACATAGACCCTAATTCAAGGATCTAAAATGTACATAATTATTTTTAAAATAAAATTGTTTTTGTTAAAGGTAAAACACATGTAAGGGGTATGAATAAATAAAATTGTTTTAATTCTATCAGAAACTTGTATAAGCCATAGAATGCAACTCATTCAATGTCCACAGTATAAACAAGAGATCCTGAAGTTCTAGATCTCAGATACTATAAAAAAATAAATTCATTCATGTATTCATGCGACAAATATTTATTGAGTGCTTATGAGAGGTACGGTGTTGGGTGAGGTGCTATATTTGATTTTTCTTTTGAAAAATCGAGTTTATACTTTACTGTAAAGCCATATCCTGTCATAATAGATAGGAAAAGCTCATCCTTTTGAACATACTTATGCTTTTTTCCATTATTTTACTGTAAGCTTTATTTATTTATGTCAGCGGTCCCTGAGAGAATATAGTCCTAGGAAATACTCCGCAGGGGGGTCTTTTATTCAGCTAATTTTAAAGGTAAATATTTTTCTCTTTTCATTGAGTTTAAGGGAAGGAACAACCATTGTATTTAACAACATTTAATGCTCACTATTACAAAAATTACAAACGTAGTAGTCAAACTCTAATTACACAGGGCTAATTGGTTCCACTACAAATCCATGCCCTCCAAATGCAGGAGGACCTCCTAGTTGGGTGATAGTCTTTTATTCACCCCTAATTGACTCACTATTACATTTCCACAGTAATATGCAATAAGAAATAAGTCTTTCTTATTCTACTCACGGTCGCAACCTGCCTACCTCTCTTTTGACTTTATACTTAGAACACTAGGGCTAAATTCCTTTTGTTCCACCTCAAAACCCTCATGCTTCTGTCTCAAGAATCTTTCCTTTGCCTTTATCCGGGATGCTTCCATCTTCTTGAAGACTCCATTTCATCAATTTAGCCTCTCCCTTGCATTTTTAATCTCCCTTCCCTTCAGTGGAGTCTTCTCCTCTATTTCTGAAGTGGGCTCAGGTTTTCCTATACTAACAACATTACTTGCCCTCTACTATGCTATTGCTTTGATACATCTAACTCTCCTTCCTCGTCACCACCCGACCTATGAAAAAAGAAGTCTGTCTTCACTGCTTTCCATGTACATCACCCCACACTCTTCAAACCCATGCATCCTGGCTTCCACTTCCCAAAGATAATCAAGGAAAGCCAGGCATCAGATCCAACGGCATCTCCCTCATTGCACCCCGCCCCTGTGGGGTGTGCTGTATGAATAGAGTGTGAATGAGGTAGCTCCCTTTTCCAGCTTCCACGATGCCGTACTGTTTCCACCATTTTTCTCCAATTGCCCCTTATTTACTATTGTTCTACTCTTCTTTCTCTTTTCCCATCCAACATGTAGACATCCTCCAAGGATCCTACCCCTACCCTTTGCTTCTTCTCGCTCCATTTTGTTTATTGGCCATTCCTGAGACATCAAAACTGCTCCTAAATAGATAACGTACTAATCTCTTTGTAACTCCAGCCTCTCTCTGAAGACCAACACCTGTATGCCAGTCCCTTCATTTGGACAAACCTGTCACGCCCAAAATGAAGCTTCTTTTTTCTCCTCTTCCTCATCCTCCTCTGAACCTTCTGACAATGACCCAATCATTCTCTCAGCTGAGCCTGATAATGACCTTTGATTTCCCTGCTCAGTCTCCAGATTAGTTCTGCACTCTGTCCCTCGAGTCGATCTCTCTCCTCTTCACTCCCACTGCCTCATTTCCTCTTACCCCTAATTTGACTAGAGTCTCTCTGGTCTCCCTACCTGCAGTCTTTCCTCATTTCATTACATCCAACACGATGCTTCAAGATCATCCCCCTAAAGCACAGATCTGGTCCTGTCAACCCTCCTCCTCAGAAACCCTCCATGGCTCCCTGGTCCTTAATGAATAAAATCCGCATACAAGTTGCTCTACAACCTTGAAAGAACCTCTCTTTCTCACCTCATTACCTCTTTCATTACATCTCTTGGCATTCCCTGTGCTCTAGCAAAAGCACACCAGTCTTTGTTTCCCGTGCAGGCACACACCTTCCCACCACTAAGCCTTTGCTATGTGTTCCTCCCCCAAGTGTGCCCTTCCTTCCTTGCCAGTCCAAATGCCACCTGTATAAATCCAGATCGGCGGCTATCTCCTCCAGGTAACCTTCCCTGATTCTTTCATTTGAAGTTAGTATATAACCTGGGAACTCCCACAGCACTGCAGGAAGATGGCTTTTTCAGCACTTAACCATTCTCCACCATTTTTATAGTTAGTTACATGCACCCTCTCTCTCTCTCCTTCCAGGATATGAACGTTCTCTGGGCAGGATCTAAGTCTCCTTATTCCTCAAATATTAAGCTCTCCCAACATTTCCCAAGCCCTATTCAAAGGTATGTATGTAGTGCCTGACAATGTAATAGGCAATTAACAAATATTTGGAAGTTAATGATGGAAACCCAGAGGGTTAACTGTGGACTTCAGGCTTGAAATTATGTCAATTCTAACAACAATTACTTTCTCTTTGTAGACTACAAGTCCCATCTCTCCCCATGGTGCCACAGTTTATTCTTTTTGGCCCCAGAGGTCAATTTTCAAATGTCTTTTACTTCCAAGTCTTGAAAAACAAACTTCTTTGAGAGACACAATAATAAAAAAGAAAAGCATTAATACTACTTTAAGTGAAGAAAACACATCAATGCAAAACAAATGGCTGGCTGCAGGCTACAGCAAAAGGTATAACTGTTTATCAAGCTGAATTACAGCATTCAACCTTACTAGTCCAGCATTTAGAAAAGCCAGGCATTGCATTTAAAAAATTATCACACTTGCATTAGAAAGGAAATCACTAATTCCTGAGTCATCAATTGTGTTGTTATATAATTCTTTTTCTAAACAGGCTATTTACCTTGGTGATGCCTAATATTCCTAAACTTTCTGGTAAGTGTTTACATCTCTAGGTTTTACTTGCAAATATAAAGACAACAACTTAAAAAAAAACCAAAACCTCTTACAATGCCTTTTAAATTCCTTAAGTACTTTTCTCAGAAAGAAATTGGCAGAACCAGCAAGGGAGTAAAGAACTAAGATTCAAAACTCATTTTTATAAATCTATCCTTAAGTCTTGGATGAGCTCCAACAACCTCACATTAAAATTTTAGAAGGCTTGACTTGAAGGACATGGGGAAGTTTAACATCCACATTTTCAGGAGCACCTGGTCTATATATCATCATTAATTAAGAGAAGATAAATGGAAAGAAAAAAAAAACATGTGGATAGCCCTAGTTTTATTATTTTCAATGTAACAATGATATGTAACCTTTGCTAAAACAAAACAAAATTTTTAAAGAAGAGAAAGAAACCCCTGATGTTACTGTGTTGTATTAATACATTTACTTGTGTAGTCATGACTGCTACGGGCTTTTCAAAGAGGATCGGGGAGGCCAGTTTGGATTCTGACAGCAATGCAGTAGAATTAAAGGTGTTATGGTTCAAATATGTCCTAAGCACATTAATCTAGTCACACAACACTTTGATAAAGAAGTATCAAGCTATTAAGTTAAAGGCGCATTTATTGCCACAAATACCACAGGAGAAATACAAAGGCACTGGGAAGTCAAACTGCAGTAGACACTCATACGAATATACTATCTCCCTTCCTCTCTGTCCAATCCCACACAAGCCTATCCTTATTACGCAGAGACAATTAAACAGCTATAGACTCTAGATGCAGTTCTGTATCCTGGTTCCCACTGGGTGACTTATTTCCAGCCTAACATTTTCCAAATTCCCGACTAGCAGGCTACGTTGGCTAGGAAAGCAGACTTCACCCACCCGGGACCCCATCACCTTGGGTCTTAGGGATTTCAGTGTCTGAATGACACATGGCACCACCTAGCCATTGTGAAAGCTGGGAGAGTGGATGTCAATAGCAATAGAAATAAAGTATCCCTTTTCCGAAGGAAAACACCCTGCCTGTGTGAAGATAACCAAGGGTGTACCAAACATTTCTCAGTACCATCATTTTCTTCTTTTTAAAGTCTCCCCACCCACCTCCCACCACCACCACCACCAAATATCTCTATACACACCTCCAGAGTTCATTCTACAGGAACCAACATGAAGACCACCCATTCTTCAGCCATTAGGTTTCCAGTGTTTAAATGTGGAAGGGGAAGGTCTAGTTGACATTCAAAGTTGTGGGGATTGAGAGAGGAATGTGGCCATTAAAGACCCTTCTCCTTCAAGTCAGACAAGAGATAAACAATAGAAACTGCAGAGTCAGGGCCTCTAAGACCCTTACAGAAGAGGGGCTGAGGTGAAAGGTGTCACAGGATGGAAGCTCCCTTCAAAATCAGGGACGCCAGCAAGCCCAGAGGGGTAACCATGATCCTATTTCACTGCCATGCACGCAAAGCCACATGCACACTTCCACATCCCCATGTCAAGAGGCCAGAGAAAGGGGCAGTGAGAATCTTTACACCCGGCCGTCCACATGCAAGACCAGAACACAGACTGTACTCAAGAGTTGCAGGGTCAAAAATAACAAACACTGTCCCATAGTCAGCGGTGACAGCAAGTCAGGGCACCAGCAGATGTGTGGGTCTGAGCGCAGTTGGGGGAGCGTGGATGCAATCACACGAGTACACACAGTCTCACACGGGATTTTACAAATCCACCCCTACCCCACTGCCTCCCTCCACACTCACAGACCAAGTGCATCCTGCCTACTTCATCGTTGCCATCACCACTCTCTCCCGGAGAGTCAGCAGAGAGATGAGGAATCCTAGCGGGGATTCCTGGAAATGTCATCCCCCAGCACCTTTGGTCCGCCACCCCCAATCCCCTTGGCTGTATCTTTTACTCACACACACACACACACACACACACACACACACACACACACGGTCCTACCATGTCTGTCATCAGGCCTGCCCGCTGCCCCCAAAGCTCTGCATCTCAACGTGCATCGGACACCAGTCGTCCCTACCTTCAACGTCCCCTTTCACCGCTCCGTTGGCTCGATGGCTAAAGGAACTGCCCGCTGGATGTCACCGGCTGTCCCCGCTCACCAGCACTATTGTTCCACGCAACCCCTCTCGCACCCGGGGGCGCCCTTCGGCGAGGAACCGGGCTCCGTCGGGGGCGGCATCAGCGCCGGGCACCCCCATTCACCCACCCCTCCCTGGCGGTGGTACCTTGCCTGACAGCTGGGCTCGCGGGCCCGCAGGAGCAGGCGGCGCTAATGACAGCGTTGGTGCCAAGCCTGGGAATAAAGCTGCGCTCCAGCCGCTCCTACCTCCAGCGCCACCATCTTCTCCCGGCGCCGCCGCTGCCGCCGCCAGGACCGCAGCCGCCCTCGCCCAGCTCCGGCTAGGGCTCCGCAGCCGCTGCTCGGGCCCCGCTGGTCCCGCGGCCCCACCCCCTTCTCCTCACCCTCCCGCCCCTCGTGACGCGCGCCGGGGCCGAGCCGGCCGGCCTGCGCGGGAGGGTGCGCGGGGGGCAGCGCGCGCGCACACGCCGCGAGCTAGTTGCGCCCCTGCCTCCCACGCCCACCCGCGTGCGCGCGCGGCGCGAGCCCGAGGCGGAGGGGCGGCGTCCTCCTCCTCCGAGCGCGGGTCGCGGCGCCCCAGCTCCGGCGCGGGTGGGCGTGAGGGGCTCTGGCGCCCTTCGCTGCCGCTCGCGCTCGGGCTCTCGCCTGCGCTCCCTCCTCCGGCTCCGGGCCGGGCGCACGGAGCGGGAAAGGTGGCCGCCTCCCCGAGGGGACCGACAGGGACCTCCACCCTCCTCGGCCGAAACCCAAGCAGGTCTCCGGTTTCTGAATTCGCAGCGGTGGCCAACCTCTGCGCGCAGGAACAGACCGCGCTGCCGGACCGCGAAGCCGGACAGCGGCGCCGGCTCCTGCAGTCTGTTCTGAGCTCCTAGTTACTTCCGAGCTTTCCCGCTTCCCAGGCCCTTTAAATAGTGCCTGCACTTCTCGGCCTAGCGGCCGACGGTGTCTCTGAAACGCGCTGCACTTCTGCGTGTTCTCTGCTTGGGGGCGACCTTGTCAGGTTTGGGCCGGAGCAAGGTTGGCCGCGTTTGCAACCTTCGAGGGGGACTGCCCGGTCTTGCGGGAAAAGCAGACAGCCTCTGGGTGATGATGCCGGGCAATGCTACGCTTGGTTTTTCTGCCCGCTTCTCAATTCTGGTTGATCAGAACTTCAAGTGTTGGAAGCTGGCTTAGGGTGTCAGCCCCAGATATGGCAGGGAAGGAGGGAGGGAACGAAGGAGGGAGGGGACCTTTGCGGCAGGGACCAGGTGGCAGGTGCTGTGCACTAATGAAAAGCAGTGGGCTGGACAGGCCTCGGGAGACCCGGGTGCTGGCGCCAGCCTCACCTGTAATTGACGGTGTGGTGTGAGCCAAGTCATTCCCCCTCTTCGGGACACAGATTTCTCAGTAATAATAAGTTTTATTTTCATAAAGCCTTAAACTTGACCAAGCCCTCTTCATACACATATGCTCATCTACTAAAATGAAGATAAGCCTTGGTTACCCAGATCCTTTGGGAGGTGGACCTTTTACCAGACCGTGTTTCCAGAAAATTTTAAGCATGATGGCTCCAGAAAAATCTAGGGGCGTAGCCTGAAACATTTTCAAAGTCTTGCATTTTAGCTTTAAAATTCGTATGAATGTTGCATTCTACTCCATAATCTTTTCTTCTTTTTTTTTTT
>NW_017731685.1:444588-446007 GCF_001890085.2 Hipposideros armiger | reverse complement strand
ACAGGAAACTCAAAGCCAAAATTGCAGGTCATTGTAGGAAGTGGGTGAGTCCGTGTGGCGTTTATATCTATGTCTGCTCTTCCTTTGGCCTCGTTCTCCCAACTACAGTTTTCCTGTGCCTGCTATATTGGTATTTCTCTACTTTATTGTAGGAATTATAAGCCACTTCAAATATTTGCATCCACCTACTTCTTTTTAACAAGGGTCAAAACTGCTATTAAATGTTTCAGAAGACATGATATAAAATACTGGCTACCTGCCCTCCAGTGTAGCCGGAAACAATACTATAGACATTGTGCCGAGTGACTTGGGTATAAATGAAAGCCTTATCCAGCATTGCATGTGGATCAGAAGTTTCTGTGCATTTCTGTTTAGAGCCTCATATTACAGGCAAACTCAGCTTTGCCTCCCACTGGCTCCTAGATAATTTCCTTTGGTGTGATCTCTGAGGTCCCAATGCCTTCAGCCTGCCCTGTCCCTACAAGTGTATCTTACTGATACAGGTACTGATTGCCCTTTGGTAAGAGGGCAGGGATTCATGAACTCTTATTCATTTAGGTTTATTTTTGTCAGTAAAGTTTGAAAGATTCCAGGACTCACTATTCAAATTTCACAAGAGTGTGACCATGTCATTCAGCCTTTCGTATGATTCTAGACAACCAAAACCAGACTTGTATCTTCTGATAGCAGCAGTTACCATTGCCTTCATCTCAAGTTCTCTAGTAATCACCTTCTTTCTCTCTCAGTCCTTGTATTTAAACTTAAGAACTGGGATTGTATGTAGAAAAAACACTCAACTTTCAGGTAATGAGGCTTTTCTTGAGGATTTCAGTTCTGCCAATAGTTGGTAATCCAGCAACCTTTCGAATCTATAGAATAGCCTTTTTTTTTGGTCACAAGATTTAAAATATATGAACAAAATAAATAATTATGAAATGTATGTATCCTAAACTTCAATACATTTATTTTTGTACGCTGATTCTTAGTTCACCAGCTTTTTCTCTGGACATGAATTTCGTCCTGGCCTCAGGTAGGCCCTGTTCTTCTCCTTTCTGCTCCATAAGCAGGGTAAGCGCCCTCCCTCTCTTTTTCTTGAATCATATTCACTGCACCCAGAATTTTTTTACTGTGATAGCCATACCATAGCTTATCATTGGAAGACATTGTGGTGCCACATAGAGTCATTCTACTCTGAAAATGAAGTTTCTGAATGAAGAGTGTCATTGGAACATAATTGCCTTTTTAAAATGGTTATGTACCCCATCGCTGAGCCAACCTCCAGGGCCCATGGCATGGCTCCCACTCCTGGAGCTGAGTCAGTCCTCCCCAAACCACATGGCTGATTGAGGATAGAGCAAGATCTAGGAACCACAAGTGTGGGAAAATAGAGAGGCAAATGAAAACATCAACCACCCTGTT
>NW_017731685.1:441584-442668 GCF_001890085.2 Hipposideros armiger | reverse complement strand
AGCATTAGCAACCTTACAGCCTCTATGCAATGTCAAGCTATAAAAAGACAAAAGTGATAAAATTGTTTGCTCATTCTGTTTAACATCTGTTACATACATCGTTTCCCAATTTATTTCAGTAGTAAAATATCTGAATATTTTGGTCATCTGGTAGGAACATCATAAAATATCCATATGTTTAATTCACCCTACAAACTAGAAGCAATTTTACCAGAAGAAATGATCACTGCTTCTATATACAGTGTAACATTATAACCAGGAGTATATATCCTTGAAAATAAGAAGCTGTGAAATTAAGTGCTCAGCAACTTCAGAACATTTTTTCTCTCCATATGTATTAGTACAGATTTAGATTTTTTTTTGCTTTCTTATTAATAGAGAAATGGCAGTAAACACCAGTGGTTTAAGAAGATATGTAGGATAAAAATATAAAATGGAGAAAATTCTAATAACCAATATTTTTCTTTTACAAGTTCAAAAACCAAGAAATAGGCTACCATTATTCATTTTGCTGTTTCTAGAACAGCACTGACATATGGAAGCATGATTTAAAATCACTGCTCTATTCCTGTTTTCTGGTAGATATTTTGTTTCCGGTATGTTGGTATCACCTCCCCAACTAGTTCATGAGCCCTTCAAGATTAGCGAACAAATGTCAATTATACCGGGATGCCAAAAAAATGTATATACATCTTAAAATGTATACTTTTTTTGGCACCCTCTGTATTCCCTTTGTGTTTCCTCCACTAAACACGTAGCGTGTAGTAGAGTACCTAGGAAGCACTCATCACATATCTGTTGATGTATGAATTAGCTATCCTTCTAATTACTCCAGTTAAGTCGTTCAAGATTATCAAAGTAATTTACCTTTATAATAATTTCCTTTTCCTTTGTAACTATTTTATTAGCATTAAATAGCCTCTGAAAAAAGTTATAGATATCTCTATTGACTCAAAATTAAGGAGCCCAGGTAAGGCTTTAATAGTAAATGAAATCAACGTAAGCAATTTTAACAGACCTTCATCCCCTCTGCCAGCCAAAGGGATCTCTCTCTCTCTCTCTCTCTCTCTCTCTCTCTCTCTCT
>NW_017731685.1:368023-439143 GCF_001890085.2 Hipposideros armiger | reverse complement strand
TATGTGAACTCTATCCATTCAGAAATTCCCCTTAAACTAAAATACCTCATCTATTTTTATGTGTTTAATGTAATTCTACACAGGGTTAGATACTAGATACACTCGCTGGAAAAAAAAGTCTTAGTTAATCACTCACTTCTACATATGAATCTAAATACCCGTTCATACTCAGGGCATCTTTGAGAGGAAACATTCTGTAGCTTAGCTTGATGTCACCAACCTTTATTATATACAAAACGTTCAGTTTGTGGTTCTAATATTTTGTCACAGTGAACTCACTGGGCAGAGATAATGAGAGATGAGTAGAATTAATCCTTCTTTGACAAGTAAAGTAGAGGAAAAGAACTGTGGGAAAGGCTCACTGTGACCTCGTTAGGCACATTAACCATATCACCAAAGATTGATGATTCATCTTTAAAGATAAAGTAGTGAAAGGGAACTTTCCATATCGGCTAGGGATGTTCAACTGCAGAACAGTAGTGTTTTGTTTTTCTAAGAGTATCTTTACTCAAAAATAAATTGCTACTTTCTGGCTCAGGAGAAAAGGTAAATGGACCTGAGACATACCCAAGGTATATAGGAAACTTTAGTACATCATAAATGTGGCATTTAAAATTAGTGCAGAAAAGATAGATAATTTACCAAGTGATATCAGGCCAACTGACTAGCCGTTAGTGATAAAATCAACCAGCTCTCCATGTCAGCCTTTACATCAAAATAAATTTTAGATGCTTCAAAAATAAAATATAAAATAATTATATAATAAAAATACTTGAAGGAAGAATAAGTGGATATTATTTATAACCTTGGAGTGGACTTTTCTAAGCATGACACAAACCCCACATTAGGACATACTGATAACTGTAACCACATTAAATTGAAACAATTTCTATACCAAATAATTGAAAACTAAGAGTTAAAAGAAAACCTTAGAAAATCATGCATATAACCTAATAAAGGGCTGCATTCCCTGATATAAAAGAGCTTTGACAAATCAACAACAAAAAAAACCAAATAGAAATATAGACAAAGGACAATAATGGCCAATTCCTAGAAGAAAAACAGATGACCAATAGATCTATGAAAAGGTGCTCAACTTCTCGAATAATTAAAGACATACAAAAGATGACAATGACAATATTTTGCACCTATTAGATTGGCCAAGACAAAATAAAACAAGATAATATACAACGTTGTTGAAGATGTAAGAAAATAGGCATTTTCATTATACAGTAGCTGTGAGTATAAACAACATTTGTAAAGGCCTGCTTAGCAATAAGCTTTGTCCCAGAAATCCCATTTCTAGCAAGTTATCACATAGAAATACTCAAGAATAATAGATGTTTATTCTAAAATAATCAAACATTTCAGACATTTTGTATTGCACAAATACACAAAGACATGTATATATTCAATGTAGCATTGCTGTTAATAATGAGTTAACCAAAATGACTATTAGTAGGGAATTGGTTAAATATTGTAAATTACAGTGTACTGAAAAAGGAATATTATAAATCATTAAAACAAATTGGGGGGGGCATGTGTTCTTACAAGGGAAATTGTCTACAATATACTGTTAACTAAACATTCAAGTTACAAGTCACTATGTTTAGAATGACCCCATTATTATTTTTTAAATGTTAGATATTCATTCAAAAATTTGGAGTAATATATACCAAACTATAATAGTGATAGTCACTCTCTCCATCATAAATACCTATAACACTTAAACCTTTTGTAATAAGCTTGTATTATTCTTGTACTCAGAAAAAGTAGTTTTTAAAAAGAGCAAACAAAAATTACTATTAAGAAATTTTAGTAGAGTTTTTTTTTTTTCTAAAAGTTTCTTTTTCCTCCTCAGGCTCAACTAATCATTTGATATAGCATTGAAGTGCCTAGTAAGAGAATTCCTGGTCATTAGACCTTTTTTACCCATATACCTGATCTCTATGTATGGCTGCTAGTGCCAGATGGAAGTGGAAAAACTGTCACCATTGGCTTAACAGTTCATACAGATTTTCTTTATTCAAGTCAGAAACCTGGAATCTATGATTGTTTACTAGTCATATATACTATTAAAATATAAAGTAATACATTCTCCTTATAGAAATTTGGTAAATTTGTAAGAACAAAGCTACTCACAGCTCCTACGCTCAAAGCAATTGTTAGCATGTACTTTTTTTCTTTCTTTTTTTTTTTTTAGATTTTTATTGGAGACTTGGGGAAAGGGAACATTGTGTTTTTTAAGGGCCCATCAGCTCCAAGTCAAGTAGTTGTCCTTCAATCTTAGTTGTGGAGGGTGCACCTCAGCTCCAAGTCCAGTCTCCATTTTCAATCTAGTTGCGGGGGGTGGGAGTTGGGGGGTGGGTGTTGTAGTCCACCATCCCATGCGGGAGTCGAACCTGCAACCTTGCTGCCAAGAGCATGCTCTCTTACCAGCTCAGCAGCAGCTCAGCTCGGGCACAGCTCACTGGCCCATGTGTGAATCAAATTGGCGACCCTGTTGATCAGAGCTCACGCTCTTAACCAACTGAGCCACTCGGCTGGCCCTGTTAGCATGTACTATTAAAAATTCATTTTTCCCTACTTCATTTTTACAAATATGTGATCATATTGTATAAACAATTTTGCATCTGGCTTTCCTCATTTAGCAAATTTTATCACATTGTTTTAAAAGTCCTTTGCAAACACTATTTTTAATGGCTACATAATATTTTATAATTTATCTAATAATCCCTTGTATAACTTGACATTTAAGTTACTTCCAAATTTTAATTGGAAAATTAATAATTTATAAATATAAATTTATAAAATTTATATAGTTATATAAAAAATTAATATCGGAAATGCTCAGTGAACATTTTTTGCATTAAGGAGTTTTTCAGAATTTTTCCTTTAGTATGACTCCTAGAGGTGGGATTACTGCATTCAAGGATGTGAAGACCACAAACAACTAAACTGCTCTTTTTATTTGTGTTACCACCAGTACTAAGAAAGGGTGTCTCCTGCTCTTGAAAACATTTGATAGTTATTAAAAACAAACAAAACCAAAAACTTTTGCTAATTTGATAGGTATAAATTGAAGTCTTACTTTAATTTGTGTTTCTTTGCTTCTAAGACTGGATATTTTTCTGCCATGTCTGTTAAGCACCTTTTTTCCTGTGTGTGTGTTTGTGTGTGTGTGTGTTTGTGTCCTTAACCCATTCATAGACTGGGTTGTAGTATTTTTCTTACCAAGTTGCAAGAATTCTTCATATATATAAAGGTATTCATAAATTCTAAAATAACCTTAAACTTACATAAAATTTGCAAGTACAATGTAAAGAACAACATTCTTTTTTTTTTTTTTTAATTTGTGGCATTCCTGCAAATGTCGCCTTCAGTTCATAGTTTATCTTTTCGTTTTTAGGATTTAGTTTTAATTTTAGACTTAAAATTTGAGTTTACTGGGCATTTTTATCTGAATTATTTAATCCTTTCTTAGTTTTCCCTGCTTGAGAAATTCAATATTTACTTCTATTTTTGTCAAGATCTTTTCAAATGGTTTGACTTATTTTACTTTTATCCTTTTAGTCCATCCAAAAGTATGAGATGAATATCTGAATTTTTTCCTAAAATATTTAATGTTTCCCAAATAATTTATTCAATATTATTTTTGTTATTGGTTTACAATGCCCCATTGATCACATATTAAATTCTTATTTTTTTTTTTAAATTGGGGAATTGGGGGGAAGGAGAACAGACAAGTTGCTATCCTTTTGTTCTTCAGTCTAGTTGTGGAGAACGTCGCTTCACTGGCCCATGTTGGTATTATCATTGCGCTCTTCCCCACTGAATCAGATCAGCTGCCGGCTTCTGGACAGCCGCTCACGGTGGCTCTTGGCAGCTCACACCGGCTGCCAGCCGCTCACTCTGGCTGCCGGCCACACACAGTAGCTTATGGCAGCTCACTGCAGCAGGGGCTGCAGCCTACGCTGTCGCCGGCAACTCACAGCAGCCCAGCTCCAGGTCGAGCTGTTCATCTTAGCTGTAGAGGGCACTGTCACTGGCCCCCATGTGGGATCCGAACTGGGGCCCTGCTGCTCAGAGCTGGCGTCCCAAGCCAGCTGTTAACCAACATGCCACTCGGCCAGCCCCACATATTAAATTCTTAAATACAGCATAGTTATTTTGTACATCTGTCTGCTTACTCCTATGCCTGTACTATAATATGTCCTAAATTATTTTAGTTTTAGATAAGTGTATTCCCCTTTAATATAGTCACTTATTTTTCCAAACTTTGTAATTATTTTGTAAAGAAAATTGACTTTAATTGGCATTTAATTATTTGTATAAAATAGGATAAACTAACAAATTTTCAAAATTTGTTTATTAACAATATTTCTCATATCTTTCAGCAGTTTTGTGATTTTATTCATATAGTGCTTTATATTTCTTAGGATATTAGAATACATTGCAAACAGAATATTTTTCCATTGTATTTTATTGTTTTGTAACTGATTACTGCTGCCATATTAAGAACAAGCAAAAACGTTGTCTAATAACAAAGAACCAATTGCACATTTACTTTATGTCTAGCACCTTATTGAGCTTTAAATAATTCCAGAAATTTCATTTTATTGTCATAGCTTTTCTAGTATATAATGTCATTCACAAGTAATGATAATTATGTTTCCTCTTTTCCAATATTTAGATCTCATTTCTGTGCCATGTATTTTTTGCATTGGCTGTAATTCTAATTCAATGTTAAATAATAATGGTGAAAGTTATATACTGATTTTGTTTTTAATTTTAATGAATATGTTTCTGCAAAGAATTATGTGGCTATTCGACTTTTTCTTCTTTTACTATGAAGATAATAGTCTAGGTTATTAAGAGCCTTTTAAAAACAATCATGGACATTGGGCTGACTAACTCAGTTGGTTAAGAGCGTGAGCTCTGAGCAACGGCCACTGGTTCGATTCCCACATGGGCCAGTGAGCTGTGCCCAAGCTGAGCTGCTGCTGAGCTGCCAATAGGTGGCAGGATGGCTCAGCTGGTGAGACCACATGCTCCTAACAAGGCTGCTGGTTGGACTCCCGCATGGGATGGTGAGCTATGCCCACCTGCAACTAAGATTGAACACTGCATCTTGAGCTGAGTGGCTGCAAGCTGCCGACAGGCAGCCAGATGGTGACTGGACTTGGAGCTGAGCTAGCTGTGCCCTCCACAACTAAGATTGAAGGACAACTTAGCTGTTCCCCTTCCCCAATTCCTCAATAAAATCTTTAAAAAAGAGAGACAGCTGGCTTAATAAAGACTGAAAAATATTAGTATTCAGTATTGCTGAAAAGCAGTACTAATTAAGAGAATAAAGGTTGATTGCCGTAATTACATTAAAAAAAATCATGGACAGTCTTGACTTTATACCTTTTCAGCATCAATTGAAAGGATCAAGGGTTTTGTTTTTTTCTTTTCTTAGGCTACTGATGTGATGCTAATTAAAGATATTAAACCATCTATTAATCCCTAATTTATGTTAAACTTCCCTTCTATATTATGATGTATTATCCATTAGATTATCTATTTATTTACTTAACTGTAGAATATCCCCCACCTATCTCAGTGGATTGAAGGTTGTTTGTAAAATAAACAAAATATAATAGGACAGCAAAAATTCAAAATAGGGATTGATGCATAGGGTAGGCCAGAAAGAGGTTAAGGGACTTGCCCAAGTTCACACAGCTAGGAAGTGGTAAAGCCAATTTTAAACTCAGAGCATGTGCTCTTTTACTGCCACACTTACTGTAGAAGTACTTGGCTTTCCGATACCCTTATAGCCTGATCCTGGTCTGGTAGAGTTTTATTTGAAATAATGCATGGATCTATATATCCTTCTGAAATTCTCTATGAATACTGTGCTTCTCAACTGAGATTTGATTAAAGTTGGGCAACAGTGAGTTTGCATTCTGTAACAAGTACCCAGACCCTGGTTGTTTTATATATATGTGGCCAGCTAACCAGAAACACATCTGCCTTAAAAGACAATTCAACCGGGGGCAGACCTATAGTCTCTCACAGAAGTGAAGGAGCTACAGAAGGTCTGGTGCCCTAAATAAAATGCCCCCACTGGTAGAAAGGAGCAAGGGAGGGTTCCTGAAGGTGTAGGGTCAAAGTTTCCTTACAGAGTTTTGGATCCTCTTTAACAGAGATGAAAGGGTGACCTTTGGTGCTGGATTTTGTTATTTATATCATGGCTACAGTATTTTTAGTCTGTATATTTTTAAGGCAGTAAAACCAGATGTCTGCTTTAGCCATGAAATAAACGTACAAAACAATCGATTCTTTAAAAAATACAGAGAGAACACTTAGCCTTAAGCTGTTATTTCTGGGTGCACTTAGTCAAGGTAAAACATGTATAATGTACCTCTTGGGACAAGTATGGGATTATTGTTTTAAAATTTTTAAGTATTGAGAAAGTACTTGGCTAATACTCTGCTGATACTCTCCACGATTATTAACTTGGTTTCAGAATAGTTTATAGTATTTCAGTTGTGGCAGTAATTAGGGAGCAGGGTCAGTTGTCTTTAAAGTCATTCTTGGTGTAAGATTGCATCATGGTCATCGTGTTTGAACATCAAATAATGCTTGTTATTTTATTTACCTATTACATTCAGCTCATCCCAAAATGGTAGACTCATTAAAAACAAATTAAAAAGCAACAATTTTTTATACTGTTGGAAAATCTAGCTATCTAGGGGTAATTTCTTCTGCGTGTGACTCTTGTAGTAATCAACATAGGGTAAATTCTTCAACGGGGCTAGGCCATGCCAATGCAGCTATCCTAGAACCAGTTCCTTTTTGTGGAATCGTAAGCCAGGGCTTGGAAATATATGACATAGCCTACCTAATATTGTCTCTGAAGATTTCTCCTCAGGATACAAAAGAGTGTAACAACGATTTGAGGTGAAATAGTTAACATGTATAGCTATCTGCATCCAAGGACGACCATCATATATGACCTGGGAAAGTCCAATTTATAGTTTTGAAGGGTGTCCAGTGGAAGAAAAAGTAAAATTTTATCTCTTCAAGTATCTGCCAAAGTTAAAATCTGTGCCAAATGAAGTGTATATTAACCATGCTTGTTAGGATTGTGGCAAATCAAGCAGTTTTTTTTCTGTTTTTCAAACTTTTAAATATTATGCTACTTATATAATTAGACATTTACATATTTCATCATTGATTTAATTTAAAAACTAGAATTCTAGATAAAATAATATTCTTACAGTCTTCCACTGTAACTATATGTTCAACATAGTCAAATTAAGGCAATATGATTGAATAAATCAAGATACCACATTAAAATACTTTTGGTTTTATTAATGTTGCCAATTATAATCTGCTCAGCAGAGATGACAAACTCTTAAATTTGACATGTAATAATTCCAGTTTACGACATAATAACACCTACCCATGCCTGTCAAATGTTTATTAAAATAATAAGCCAAATTATGTTGCCATCATTAGCCTTTGGATGGTTTGTTTCCCAATAAAACTACCACACTCTTGAACAGGGGTTTCAAATTGATAGCTGTAGGCTGTCTATATGAAACCAGGGACAGCCATCTGTCCACAGTGTTTTAAATGACTGTGTAACTAAGTAAAAATACAAGGAGTTTAGCCAACTTGACACATTTACTCTGCTTGCTGTTGTAGTCATTTGAGATTATGACATTGTTCAAGGTTAGGCCAATACACACGCCAGAAAAGTGGTTTCAGTATCTTGATTTTTCCCCCCTGGTCCTTTATTTCAATTTCGAGAGATTGTTCACAATATGTATGGAGTCTGACAATTAAGTTCGCGAACTTGCCACCGTGTGCTTACATTGGCAGCACTGTACAAACAGTTTCATAACCTTGGTATATCAGTGTCTCACAGATGTGTTTGTGCCAACATGTAGTGGTGTCTTACTGAGTGGCATTCATTATTGTTGCGTGTTTCTGTGTGCCATTGTGAGGATATCTGAGCTTCAATTAGAGCAATGAATAAACATTAAATCTCTGTTAAACTTGGCAAGAATGGAAGTGAAATCAGGGACATGTTAGTCCAAGTTTATGGGGATAATCTCATGAAGAAAACGGCAGTGTACAAATGGATTAAACGTTTTTCTGAGAAGACAGAACACGTCGCTCATGAAAAGAGGTCAGGCGGCCAGTAACAAGCAGAACTGACGAAAACATTACACAAATTCGTCAAATTGTGCATCAAAATCATCAGCTGAATGTGAGCATAGCAGACCAAGTAAACATCGATAGAGAAACAGGAAAATCTTAACGGACAATCTTGGCATGAGAAAGACGTGTGCAAAAATGGTCCCGAAGGAGCTCACTGATGACCAAAAGCCAAGGGGAATCGAAGTTTGCCAGGACCTTTTGGAAAGACAAGACGATGTTTTGGGCCATGTTATCACTGGTGATGAAACATGGGTGTACCAATATGACCTTGAAACAAAGCGACAAAGTGCACAATGGAAGTCAGCCAATTCTCCACAACCAAAAAAGTTCCATTGGTCCAAATCAAGAGTTAAAATGACATTGCTAACCTTTTTTGATATCAGAGGGATTATTCATTATGAATTTGTACCAACTAGACAAACAGTTAACCAAGTTTACTATTTGGAAGTACTGAAATGCTGTGTGAAAAAGTTAGACAAAAAAGACCTGAACTTTTTACCAACAATTCATGGCTCTTGCATCACGACAGTGCACCAGCTTACATGGCAGTCTGTGAGGGAGTTTTTAGGCAGTAAACAAATAACTGAATTGGAACAACCTCCCTACTCACCTGATCTGGTGCCCCAATGACTTCTTTCTTTACCCAAAGATAAAGGAAATAGTGAAAGGAAGACTTTTGGATGACATTCAGGACATCAAGGGTAATACGACAGCTCTGATGGCCATTCCAGAAAAAGTTCCAAAATTGCTTTGAAGGGTGGACTAGGTGCTGGTGTCGGTGCATAGCTTCCCAAAGGGAGTACTTCGAAGGTGACCGTAGTGATATTCAGCAATGAGGTATGTAGCACTTTTTCTAGGGTTTGTGAACGTAATCGTCAGACCTTGTAATTCCAGCACATTCCCACTGTCTTCTGACTTTAAATGTTGCTGAGCATAATTCAGCTATCAGTTTAATATGTATTTCATCTTTAGTTACTTTAAGACTTTTTCTACTGGTGTTCTGCAGTTTTGTTTTGGTATCTTTTAGTAATTTTTCCAACATTTTTACTTGTGTACAGGATTGTTGGTCCTCCATATTGGAAATGGGAATTTGAATTTTAAAAATGAATTTAAAAAATTTTTAAATTAGAACTTACCTTACATATTTTTCTATAACTTACTTTTAAAAACTAATATGAGATTTTTTTCATGTAATTATATATTTGTGGCTGCATAGTATACTGTGGTAGGAAAATATCAACTTACTGAATCTATTGTTATGCATTCAAGTTACTTTTTTTTTTTTACAATAAATGTTACACAAACCATTTTAATTTAAAATTTCTTCACATGAAATAACAGTAAGACTCGTGAGATCAATGCCACAAATTAGATATGTCCCCACTTAGTTATAGACAAGAGAGAACTGGTGATTAATTTTGCTCCAGGGGACCACAGTAGATGGTTAGACTACAAAATTTCCTTGAAAATAAAATAAATGGGGTGACTGTTGCTGCACCAATCCCATTTATTCACCCACTTTCAAGTATTCTCTCAGCAATGTGTCTAGGGAGATCACTGGCAATTTAAGAAAATGAGAATACAAAAATAAGTTTCAGTGTTGCCCTGCAAAGAAAGCAGACTGAAATAACTGTGAGAGGTTTATGAGGAATCTAATACAAAAGATTTCTATATCATCAGAGGATTATGATACTAAAAGTATAAATTCAAAAGTGTTATCTGTCTGTTGTGCATGTAATTAAGGAGTGGTAAGGGAATTCTTCCCGGCAGCCAGGATTACTAAGAATCTGTGAAAGAAATGTTTCTATTTTCAACTTCTAGTATAACACAGGACACTTATAATGATATTGTGCTTCTTATAAGAAAAGGGCATAGTCTTATTTTAAATAAAGTTGATGCCCAATCTAGCCATTCTGGAGTAAAGACAGGTGCCATACCATTTAAATTTTTTACAAAGCACCTCTTCACTTATAAAAGAGCATCAAAAGCAAAAATTTGAGCTCCCAACCTGAGGAAAGTGGTACTAGTAAATGTACAGAAATGATGAAAGGTTTATCATATTGGGTTGTTGGAAAAGTCATGACATATTTTTTGTTTTTCATTGCAAAAATGCGTCATGACTTTTCCAACAACCCAATATTTAAAAAATTTAACTGGCTAGTGTATCATCCTACCTGTTGTTATTGTTAATCTTGAATATCAAGAAGCATCCTATTGAGCAATTTCCCAGAAAAGCATTTTGCTAATATTGTTAAAACTTCTTATATAATCTGCTTACCATCTCCCGTAAGCTAGTTCCCTTCTCTAGCATATAAAAGCAAAAACAATACTGTGATTTTAAAGATTGTGGTACTTTGACATGATGCAAAATAAATTCTATTTCCTGTTTCTTACCAAAATAGACACAGATAATAGTAATGTATTATTTACAATATAATCTTACATAGTCATGGTACAAAGTAATAATGGCCTTTCCCACAAAACATCCTTTTGAAATATTTAAAATCTGAGTAAAAAAAATGCCCACTTCATCAAATACTTTTCAGCTCTATGCGTATATATAATACCACTTAAGTAACTCTGAATGCTGTATCTGTCTGGCTTATTAACATGTAGAACTGAGATGCAAGTTTAAGAATACATGGGATATAACACTGAAATAACTGAGTCACTCCCTGCTCGATAACTTCACTTGAAATATATGAGAAAAAGCATATCTACTCATAAAGACTTTCGTAAGTCAGTCATTGTTAATGCACTCTCAAGACAACTATGACATTTTCTGCAATTTGTTTTTGATATTTCTTTCATGTTCTAGACACAAGTGACATTTGTCATTATTTCTCCAAATGTAGGTAATCAAATCATTGGTTTCACTTAGACTACAGCTCAAACCTCCACCCATTACCACCATCACAGCAGTTAAACAGGACAGCTTGGCACACTGGTGTTGAGCTTAAAACACAAGTAAAAATAAAATCACACTTAACACTCATTTTAGGAGATGAAAAGTTTTACTTAGAAATTGCAACATTTAGCAAAGATAAGACATAAACACTATTTTCCATATTCTACAGAAATACAATAATTTATAGCTGGTTTGGTACATGGTTACATGGTAAAAACAAATCTAAGGAAAAGAATGGTTCACTCTACTTACTTTTCTGCCACTTATCACAACTTAATAAGTGTACCAGTAAGTACTGGAAGACAGCTGCATAGGAAGATTAGAATCCTAGGGCTGTTTGTTAATACACATTATCGTATTATAAGAATAATATAAAAACAAAATAGGTACAGATATATCATTAACATGCAATTTAAGCTATTTTGAAGAAATAGCTGTCCTCAGAATTTAGTGAACACACTGAAAAATGTGTTAACAATGTGTTGTTATAATTTGCATATCATGGTATTTTACATGGCATGAAATTTATTCCTCCTTAAATAATGTTTGGCAAATTGAAACAGGTTAAGCCTATTTCTAGAGCAAGTTTAAAATGAAGATGAAGGAAATGAGTGGATAATTCTGTGAGGTACTTTTCTAAGTATACTAAATAATTTTTAAAGTACCAGAATTTCATGCCTGCTTCACCATCCCCTAATTTAAAATAAAGTCATATTTTGTATCCTATGAATCTGCACTGTCCAATACAATATAGCAACGCTTAGCCACATGTGGCTATTTGAGCACTTGACATGTAGCCAGTCAGAACTGAGATACGTTGTGAATGCAAAATACACACTGAATTTTGAAGACTTATCTGGGAAAAGGAGGCGGTAAAATATCTCAATTTTTTATATTGATTACATACTGAAACAATTTTTTTTTTTTTTTTTTAAGCTGAGCCATCCTGCCACCTGTTGGCAGCTCAGCGGCTGCTCAGCTCAGGCTGGGACTCGACCCACTGTTACTCAGAGCTCAAACTCTTGAGCGAGTTCTTAACCAACTGAGCCACTCGGCCGGCCCTCATATTTTTAATATAGTGGGTTAAATAAAATATATTATCAAAGTTAATTTCACCTTTTTAAAAAAAATGTGGCTACTAGAAAATTAAAAATTACCTATGTGGCTCACATTTAGTTCTATTGGACAGAGCTGATATAGGTCATCTCTAATCATTATATTAGCCTTAGAATTGAGCTCTCTGGAGTATTAACTTCCAGAACACCACAAGCACACTCTGCACACACCTTACCTTACTGCAGAATTTATTTTTATCCCTCCGCAAGTTATACATTTTAAGTGTAAAAAGAATTCACAAAATATTTAATGCTTAAAAAAATTTCAGTTAGCATATGGTGAAAGCTAAAGGAACTTCAATACAGACTGTTTTTTGGGGGGCGGGGGAGGGGGGGAATAGTTTAAAAAAATGCAGCAGTGCAATCAGAGTGAAGACAATTAGTATCCTCAGTAAAGTAAGTTAGCCAAACTTATCTTTAATGCCCAGGATCTGACCTTGCACCACAGATCCTATATGTAACTTGTCCATTTAACCATAACCTGGAAGAGAATCTTAAAACAATGTTGACAGCAACTTACTTAAATACTCCATTTTGGGGGAATATCTTTAAGCAATGTGAAATTAACATGGATGATAAATTCTAATAGCAAAGTACAGTATCTGAGAACTACCCATTACAGTCTGTCAGTGTAAAGTAAGCAACTGCCTAGTGTCCAAGAGACTAGTATTAAAAAATTTAGAAGCTATTAAAATATCATTGACCCTGTATAATTTTCTCTCCTCTTTTTTTTTTTAGTTTCTACAGTAGAGTGTATAAATATTTGGCATACCTACAATACCTCATCTTTTATTTTGTCCAACTCAAAACCAAGTTAGTCTAGTGCCCATTCTGTTATTTTCCGAGGAACAACACAAACCCAAATACAATACTGCCTTGGTCACCTCAGTCAGAAGCCAGCATCAAAGTTGGGGACCAAGAACCTCTCCAGGGGCCAATACCTGATTACACTTGTACTACACACTCTGCTCCTCACAGCTCAGCTTGGAATGCTTGTTTTTTAATTGTTTAAATCTGTTTCCATTGGGTCAAACTGTCAAAAATGCTCTGAAAGCCACCAATCAAGATTCTGATAGTACTGTATCATTCATAAAAATTTCTCCCTCCTTTTAAAGATATTCTGAGAAAAGCAGTAAGAAGTCATTTAATAGAACTTCATATTTTACCATCACCACTTTTAAGACACTGGAAAGCAATCAAGATTTAGGGAGAAATAAATAGAACTTAGATAACACTGGATATGCCAACATAGAAACTGATTGAAGACTACGGTAGTTCTCTCTAGAGTTCAGCAACCTACTAAGACATTTAATCACATTTATTAATGTGCCTTGCACAAAAAGATACTAAACTTTTTACATCTCCTATCTTCAGTCCATGATCTACATAAACAATATTTTTATTACATTACTAACTCCAATCTAAATAAGCCTGAAAATTCATGTCAAATGATACAATTTTTCAATTTCAAACATATATTACTCTAAAAATATACTCCTCAGTGAAAGATGACAACAGTCTCCTTTCTGAAAGTTCACTGTTATTTTGATGTTAGGTCAATAATGGACTAAATATTTATTGAGCACCTACTATGATTGCACTCAGTCTACTCTCATTCCTTAACCAATAAGAAAAAAAAACCTGCTTCAAATGCAAGATGACATTTGTGAGAAAGGGTAATACATGAGCATTTTTAATAGAATGCTGTATGAATCAACATCAGGACATGTGAAATAGTTTATCTCTGACATTAAAAAACCTCAAATTTATTATTGATCACTTTATAAATATAAATAAACATCTGAAGTATGCTGCATAGTACTTTGAGGATAGTGACTGCTGTACATAAAATTAAGGCTGATTCCCTAAAGGTATGGAAGAAAAGCCAAAATATCATGGTTTGTGAGCAACTGAAGACTTAATATAAACAGTTTACACAAGTATATGGTTAATTCAGACAAGTGGGCACTTGTGTTAGGGTTCCAACTTTCCTTGAAGGGATTGGTCTAATTAAGAAAACTGCCTTTCAATAGGAGCACTTTAAGCAGATAAGAAAATAAAAATCCTTTGGATAAAATTCTTCGCAAAACCACCATAGATTCAAGTTCCAAATCTCATTTAAATGTATATACATACATATATGTGTAACACACACACACACACACACACACACACATATATATATATATATGTATATATATATATATGCCTTAAAAGTATCTAAATTTCACTTACAATCTTTGCCTTGTAAATCTGAACCTGCTTATGTGTCTTATGCACAACACTGCATTTCTCCTAAGGCATGGATGTGTACCATGGCGGTAAGACACAGATAGGCTAGTTGTAATTTTCTAGCCTTTAAGAATTCTGACTTATTGAAATCCTACAAAGTGCAAGGCATTATGCACTGTACTGCACATGTATGGGGTCTGCAGAGAAAACACTCTTTCTGGGAAACTGAAGTTTTAAGAAGCAAAATAGTTGTTACTTTGAAAACCAACAGTAATCATTTTCCTCAACAGGATATCCAAAAATTGAGAATGTCGTCCACTGAAACACCCCACCCACAGCTGCCAAACATGAAAACTAATACAATACAGGAATCATGTCCATGGAAGACACGCGGAAGAGAACATTCATAATAGACCATAGGGGTTAATGCAGCGATGAGCGACGAGGCAGTCACGAGCATCCACGTGCTGCTGTACTGGTAGTGGTTTATAAAAAATACTATCTACACTACGATTTTAAGAACTAGTAGTATATTTAGCATATTTTTGCCCTTTTTTTGCCATTGAATATAAAATTTTGTCCTAAATTGACTAAATCTTCTACACCCTGAGGAATAATAATAGACTAATAAAACAAATGCCAGGGTGAGCTTTGTGGACCATATTGTCCAGAAAGCACAAACTACATATAGCTAATATTCTTGGAAGCACAAGGTTTCATCAGCTAAGTCACTGCTCTCTCTCTCTCTCTCTCTCTCTCTTTTTTTTTAAGTAAGGAGTTTGGTTTTACTGTTAACATGGCCTGGTGAGGACAGAGGTCCCAACTGGGAGCCTAAGGTTTCCCCCATCCACAGATCCACAACTGACACGATGGTTTTCTGTCTCAATTATGAACATAACATACTGCTGACATTCAGGAATATAGTTTTTAGTCAACAGTCCTCAGAAAAGCACTTTGGAATCCATAGCTATATATTTTTAGGAAATTACAATTAAAAATTATTTGCTATCTTGAAATATGGAATTCCTATCCCTCCCCTTCCCCTACCCAAATACATAAAATGCCACATTTTAAATTTCATCTCAGTATTTACTCCTTTTCCTCCAATATTTGAAAGAATAAGGGTCCCATTCCCCCCCACCCCCCTTTTTGGCTATCTTACATAGGCCTGTATTTGGGAGGGAATCCTTAAAGTCCTTAGAGTGAGGCAAAGGATTCATTTAGGAAAACCTTACGGCTTTTGTTTCAAGGCAGAGAGCCACTGTTTCTCTTGGAACACAGGCTGCACAGGTTTCAGGATGATGTTTACGCACATGTATGCACGTGCCACCCTCTAAATCTGATGTCCCCGTCCCCCCAAAAGAACCAGTTCTTCTTGGTAGGGCACTTAAACATAACAGAAGTACAAACCAAAAGATCCTACCTGCCCATATCAGTATCTCAATAGAGGACCATGAGACCATGCCTAGCAATTGGAATAAATAATGAGTCACAACGAACTGATAAAACTTCTATCTTCTGTTTTCTACCTAAACATTAGACTTAAATATAATCTTGCTCCCCCAAAAGTAAAAAAGGCACTCAAATTAACACAGTATGTATAGTTATTTTTTAAAAGACACTGTGTGATGGTAAGTAGAATTCTCAGGGTTGATTTTTCCTGCTCACTGAATTTGCCTAAGCTTTCCTGTGCCTCCGTGCACTTCTCCATTAGACAGGAGCACGTTACAGAGTATATACTCAGGCATGGGGAGGCGGCAGCACATAAAGTGCTACGGTTTGCACAGTTCTATTTGAGAAATTTATTCAGAAGACAAAAGGTTCAGTTGTTACAATGCTGTTCAAATTTTCTAGCATACTTTAATATCTAAAAGTTTTAAAATATAATTTTCTAGTAACAAAATAATTAAGTTTACAAAAAGTTTATGCAAAAAAAAGATATGTTACTTCCTTTGATAACTAAATCTTTAGCATCATCTGTAATTCAGGGGAACTAAGGTAGAGATTAGATTATTGTACAAGTGGTAGTTGTACTCCTAAATTGTATTTAGCCCCTGTGTCAGATACCATCTTGTGCTATATAAGAGAAAATTATTAGACTGACAATATTAAAGTTCTCTTTATATGCAAAACACACACACACACACACACACACAGTGTCTCAACAAACATGAGTTGATATGACCTGAATATATCTCAATGACACAAAGTCTACATGCTTTCCTACAAAATGCTACATAAAAATTCAAGAACTTTTGTTTCCATATCTTGTGTCTCACAGGCCCTTATCTGAAGATTTAAGTGGCTTTTATTGACATCTATATACATTTAGTCCTATTAATAATGAGGCCTTTAATTTACATTAGAACCATACCATAGGAATAATAAACATGACTGAAAATCTGGGACGAGTAATAAAAAGGTAATAAAATGTTAAAACCTAGAAAAGAAAAGGGGGACATTAATAGGTAGGTATCAAATCCTTAAGTTAAAAAACTGACACAGGTTTAAGAAATAGATCTAAAAGGTCCACAGTTCAAGTTGAGGAGGAGGAAAGAAAAAGCACAAAACGACTACATACTCACAGGTACAGATCAACAAGTTTCTGAAAGCAAAGAATTTATTCAGATGCCCCAAGTGGTTCTGGCTGTGTTGGCAAGATCTGTCCTCCAACATCATAAATGAACAGGAAGTAGTGTTCTTAATGCAAATGGGACTGATTAGTTCTATGAATTTTAATATATATTAAAGTACAGTTAATTGATAATTATAGAGCTGCACCTCTTGGATGGGATATAAGCAGCTTAAACAAGGCAGTTAAAGGAAAAAAAATTAACTTATTCTATATGCAACAGCTTCACTGAAGTATGGTGAAGCTAGAATACATCCTTCATTCACAATCCATTGCTCTAATCCATCAATTTCTCAATCATAACTCACTCATCCATCACTCATGATCAATCTTTCCCATCTTCAAACAGTTAATCATTCATTAATTTAATAAATATTTAATGACTCTTCACAACGTGAAGTAGAATCTGGGAACACTGTATTACAAAATAGGTATACTAAAAAAAATGGTGGTGGGGGGTGGCAGTAAAGATACTGACCAACTTATTGTTTTTTGCATGTCAGTAGTATTCTTGATCCACAGGACGGTACAACGGCCTACTAACTTTCTTCCAGTGCAAGTTTGATGAAATGTGTGTCAATCAAAACCATTTCTTCTTTTAACGACATATTTGTACAAAACAAGTAAAGATTAACAAGTCCCTGAAAATACACAAATCCTCTCCACTGAGTGGGCTCATTCAGTAAAAGAGATATTATCATGCTACAGCTAGTGAGTTTAGGTGTCAACCATTTAGGGGAAAAAAATACGATGTAGGGCAATACTAGGTTTTTGTGAATGAACACTTGAAAGAGATAAAAATTTTAGAAATAAAGTAGAACACAAAAGTCACATACAAACAGTATCCTTTGGATATTTGTATTTTCACTCCCTGCTTAAAACTTTATTAGGAAGACAGACCAAGATATAGTAAAGGACTGCATGGCTTCAGAATGGGGTGGGTTAAGAGCCTTGAAACACAGGAAGGCAGTTAATAAGATCCTCTGTAGAAGGTAGAAAGAGACATGGAGCATAATATTATTTAGCTGATGTTTCACAGGGTATTGCCGACACTCATGTCCTGACACTAACACCAAAGCATAAGAAAGAAGCCCTATTACTTGGGATACTTAAAATGATGCTTGGAAAAAAGGTAACACTGAGTGAGGCCAGAATTTGGCAGCATGTATCAGTGGAATGGGCTGAATCTCCCAGGTCATCTCTGTGTAGTTCCCCCCAAACCCTGCAGGTGCCAAAGATCCTAAACCAATGATTCTATCCATAGAAGTCTAGGTAGACCCTGAGGTATTTGATTCAAAATATGTCTTGAACACAAAGAGCCATGGAATTATGCTCATAATGGCAATTATTTTCACGCCGGAATACTATAAAAGCTACAAAAGGGTAATTTTTTGCCCCAAGAGAGAAGAGCTGCTTCTGTCTACAGGAGCCAGGCCTGTTCTGGTGTTCTTCAGTCTTACTCAGCAGTTTGCCACTCAACAAAATCATGATGCGCAAGTAAAAGACTCGTTCTTTTCCCCTAAGGCAATGTGCCTCACTCACGTCGAGGGTCTGCATAATAGTGAGAGAGGGGAGGTCTGCCTTTCCCTATGTTTGTCTCTTCACCCTACAGGTGACCGAACACATGAAAAGGAGCACAGGCCAAGCATGGTGGTCACACTTGTTTCTGCCACTGCTACTCATATTCTACGTGCACGCACACGCGCACACGCGCGCGCGCGCGCGCGCACACACACACACACACACACACGGCAAAAGGAGCAGTTCATATTCACATTTTGTGTCTGTGCTGCATGTATGTGGTAATGGAGCATGGAATTCACTAGAAATAGGGAGAATATCTTCAGTCACATCTGGGAAATAAGACAGGTAGAAAATATATACAAAAGTGAGAGTAACAAAAAGTATGGAATGGACTGGGAAAATAAAAAAGGTATGTGGAAATAAGCAAGGCAGACCATTTATGAAGGAGTAAATATAATAAAGTATAAAGTAGACATTAGACATTACCTGGCCCTTTCCCCACCCCACCTCACCAACCTGAAAAACCCAACCCTTGTTATTGAAAAGATAAGATACAGCTATAAGGTGGATACTTTGGTACCTCATCCCTGATAAGTTTAGTATCAAAGTTTTTAAATTGCTTTTATTTTCTAAAATAAAGCTTGAAGAACTAACCTTCAAAACTATTTTTTCTCCCTGGCTTTTGCCAGTAAAACTTCTAAAAATCACTTCATTAAAATTTTGTATTTTATCCAGTGTATCCTCAATAACTTAAATTTTTAAAAAGAAAGGTTTTTTTATGGATACATTTCTATGCATATATCTCCCATTTTTCATGATGAATTTGGAAAGAAAATAAGTAGTAATAACTCAAAATGGCATTCCAGGGTTTTTTTAAAAAAATGATTTTTATAAGGGCTGACTTGAGTGTTTTTGGCATATACCAAATTTGAGGTAAAAACAATCTATCAAAACTAGTAATAAAAATAATTTTCTAGTACTACAATTACGTAAACTCTTAAAATTATTTCTTTTAAAATAATCATTTAAAAAATGGGTTACATTGGAAGCGTGTTTTTAATATAAATTTCAATACTTCTGACTTTGGTTATCTTGGTCTATAACTTCAGTAGAACATGCTAGAGAAAGAAATGGTTTGTATTTTCTCTTATCCACCCATCTGGCCATTTGATTCTCAAAACAATTAAGTAATTTTGCATTTATCTTGTTTTTAAGCTGAACTACAACATACATTTTTAGTTAAAAAATTAGTCTATGCAGCAATTGCACTGAGGTGGGTGGAGGTATGTGTGAACCACCTAGGAGAACCAAATGAGAAGAAGCCTAGAAATATAGGCTTCTTCTAGAAATACAGAAGTATAGAAAATATAAAGGATGAAAAGTTACAAAGAAAAAAATTAAGACTCACTGTTTAGCAGGAAGGAACTATACAATTATTTTATCCCCAAAGGAATGCCAGTTTTTAACAAAATAAATAAAGTGAAAGACTTACTAGGGAATTTTAAGGTAAAGATGAAGAACATATAGTTAGCTAATAACAGCAAACAGTTCATGCAATTATGTAAATAAGAAAGGAAGGCGATATTGCACTAAAAGGGGAACCTTGCAGGAATAGTCCGTCTCTTTCATTGACTCAAAGTATCCAGCCATTTCCTATATGCATTTGCAAACCTGGCCTGCTCTACGTTCCGGCAGGTGGACAACACTTGATCGATGAACCTGTGTTCCATTTCCAGGCCTAGGGAATCTGGAGCTGGGGTCCGCTTCAGGCGTTTCGTTTCCTGCGAATAGCCCTGCTTGCTAGAGTCAATCAGTCCATCTACCTCCATTGCCTGAGACGTGTGGGGGCCTGCTGGGATGTGGTGCAAGTCACTCACGGTCCCCCCAGGGCTGTCTCCAGGTGACAACTGGGTCACGCTGTGAGTAAACCTACCATTTAAGTAATGCTGAAGGTAGAAAACATGTCGCCTGTGAAATAGGAGGGGAACAGAGAGAAAAGAGAAAGGAAACATCACATTGCGAAGTCAAGCTTTTCAGAAAAAACAACAAAAGTGAGTTGATGATTTCAAAATATACAGTACTCAGTACATTGCCGCATTTGTATCCCAGAGTTATCTGAGGGAAGGAGGAAGAGTAGTTATGATGAAGTCTCTGGGTATTTGGACAAGTGTTACAAACCCAGATTACTGGGTTGATTGTGAGAAAGACTACCATCCCAAAGGTTTTTAAATAGTATTGACTGAGATAATGACAGCCACTTGGAGTTGTTACTCTTTGTAGACTATAACAATGAAACTAGAAATAGGTCTTGGCCCAATCTTTGCTATAAATTAAAATACAACACAAAAGCAAAACTGAATCTCACTGATATCCCCAGACAAGAGATTCAGGAACAAGGGGATTAAACAGCACGTCTGGAGGCTTAGCCCATGTCCTCTGTCCAATACGAACAACCTGTGGCAGTTGGTCCTTTGTCTCGAAACCATCTGAACTTCCCCTAAATCCATCACTACAGTCTCATTAAACATCCATGTGCAGTAGGAAGGTGCTGGGCTCTGAGCAAAGTATGTTACGGGACACAGTTCCTGTTCTTCCCCTCCGAGCAGTTCTCCTGCCCTTAGAATCATGTGGAATATTTGTTAAAAATGAAGATCCATGTGTCTAATCCCCAAAGATGGACTCTGTGGCGTGCACATCTGCTGTACACAATAAGGTGAACTACATAGGCTCTAGGCGGTTATATCTCACCATTCATATCAGCAACTCTAAGCCTTTAAAGGAGAATTCTACCCATTTCCCCCACATATTCTGGAGTAGACAGGGAGCATATAACACGTCCATTTTACAGAGGATATAACTTAAAGGACAGTAAACTGCCTAAGGGCAACGAATCAACAGAAAACTGGCCTGGATAATAAGCAAGACCTTCTGTAGCTCTAGTAAGGACACACAGAGTTTCACGCAGGAAATGAATTTTCCCTTCTCTTACCTATGACACCAAAGGGTTTCATGTCCTGGGTAGGAATCAATAAGATCAGTGCTGAATTCAACTTCTTCTTCTAGAAGATGGGGGATATTTATCCTTGGTTCCTCTGCTGAAGCTGCTGCTGCTTCATCTTTTGGAAGAACCATGGCTGGCTCGCTTCTCAAAGGGTTTTTCTCCAACACAGAACTGTCTTTCACAGTTTGGCTAATCAAAGACTTTAACAAAAACTGGCGGTAGTGAAATCCACTGTGATCTGAAACGTGCACGGAGGCCCAGTGTTTAGTAGAAGATATTTCATCAAGAAGAATCTTGTAGGGAGAAAAAAGGGGGGTAAAATGAGAAATTGCCAAAGGTTCTTCTTTCTCCATTATTGCCTTGGATTTCTCCCTGATTAGGTCCTTGTTTCTTTAGGCAATACCATTCCTACCAATATCTTGCATACAATGTCCAAACACAGTGTTGCTACTTAGCAAAAGCTCAGTAAATGCTAGTTTCCCCTTTCCCTTATAAAGTAACAGAATTTTTTATATATACCACAGAATTTAAGGACCTGTTTGTCACTCTTTTCCTGGACCTTGATAAATCACATTCTGACTGGCACACACATATAAAAGCCGTATTCTAAAATGATGAACATTAGGGTATTCATTTACAAGTAATGCTGACATTGAAGGGGAAACATAAATTCAGAGGTTACTTGATGAAAACTTTCTCTAAATTTAATGAACCTGTATTATATCTAACTTACTATTTGTTCAACTAGACTCGATTATTTGTTCTTCACTTTAAGTGCCATGAAGGCAGAGACCATGTCTGTTTTGTTCACTACTTAATTCTAAGGGCTTAGTACAAAGACATTACGCATGAATAACAGGACTTTTCAAGAGCTCATAACTTTCACTATTTGCCGCAAACTCACTTAACCTAAATGATAAGTGGTTTTTTTTTAAGTAGATGAGATAAAATTCAGCAGTGAGTTGTTTAAATCTTTGTATTATCAATCCTGCAAACTAAAGAATTTCAAATGGAATGATAAAAAAGAAAAGCAGCATGTCAAGATATTTGGCAATGTTTTGGACAGGTATGAAACACAAATGGGTTCTGATCGTGGAAGATCTATCAAGGGCCTACCCCATTCCATCAAAGGATTTTCAGACCAGCTAAGGAAAAAAGACATATACTTGTCAACAGTGAGCAATACAGACAGCACAGTGCCAACGGGCTCCTTTACCTGTTTGTTAAGGGTCCCAGGCAAATGCCTTCTCCTGTACCAAGATCCCCTTTCTCCATTTCTCAAAGTCTCTTTTCTTCCCTAGAAAAAAATCTTTCCCTCTTCTGAACTTCCATAGTTCTTGTATGTTCAGCCATATATATTAAAGAATTTTCTGGGCCGGCCAACTGGCGCGATGGTTAAGAGCTGGCTTGGGACGCCAGAGGGCCCCGGTTCGGATCCCACATATGAGGGCCAGTGACACTGCCCTCTACAGCTAAGATGGTTGAACAACAGCTCAACCTGGAGCTGGGCTGCCGTGAGTCACCAGCGACGATGTAGGCTGCAGTCCCTGCTGCAGTGGGTTGCCATGGGCTACCGTATGTAGCCGGCAGTCAGCGTGAGGGGCCAGCAGCCGCCATGAGCGGCCATCCAGAAGCCGGCAACTCATCTGAATCGACCGGGAAGAGCACAATGATGGTGCCAATTTGGGCCAGTGAAGCAACGTCCTCCACAACTAGACTGAAGAACAAAACGACAGCAACTTGTCTGTTCCCCTTCCCGCAATTCCCCAGCGCAGTTCCCATCCCCCCAATTCCCCAATAAAAATCTAAAAAAACAAAAACACACACAAAAAAGAATTTTCTGTATATCTTTTCATCCCCACCAAACTCTACAAGTTCTTTAAGATATTTATTCGTTCCTAATTATGTTACCATCACTCGATACCCACTGGCATAAGAGTGGACATTAAGTATTTTATAACTGAGTAAATGAACAATTTAATGAATGAAGTGACAAGTACAGAGGGATAGATTACCCCCAGCTAGGATGGTCAAGTTATATCAGGGAAATGTTTTAAACATCTCCTTTAAATTCTAAAGAGTTTTATTCATAGCCACATAAATTTATTCTAGAGGCTACTGCTGATGAGTCACTGAGAAATGAAAAACAAGGCTGTTTATTTGATTTAAAAGGTAAGCAAAATAGCACCAAATAGACTTCTACTTAAAATAAACAAAACAAAAACTAATCTTAAGGATATTACATTTTTTAAGAATTAACCTGCAGGACATTTAGACTATAATACAGCAGATTTTAAATTTTGGTATAGCTTCTTTGAAAAAAGTTCAAAACATGTTTAAAAGGAATTTATGTAACATGAAAAACATTTAAATTATTTCTTACTGCATATTTCTACATATAAAAATTGGAATTTATTGGAACTTTGAAGCCAAAAAATTGCAGATATATTAAAGTTTTTCAGCAAAATCAATTCCTTTAAAATTTTTTCTCAGACTTTCTAAAAGAAAATCCACTATATTCTTTTCCCTAAAATATAAGATGCATACTAAACTAGAGAAGAAACTTTAATAGGCATTTCAGAGCATTTTCTTACTAGAAAAAGGTACACAGATATAGGCAATAATTAAAAAAAGACAATTACTTTTAAAAGATCTTAAAGACTGCATAAAGATAGAGTTTACATGCAAGGTACTGACAAAGTGAACGATCTTTAAATGATATACAATAAATATCATTATTCTTTTCCAACATTCCAGATAAAAGAATTAATGAGTAAATAAACTACAAGAAAACTATAGAAGCAGAGCTATGAAACAGAAGGAAAACAAGTTTAAAGTGAAAGACTAATGAAAGTACTCATTCTTATATACATATGCCATCAGTCTTACACATTTTTAAAATTAACATTTGGTTTTTCTTCTGATTATAAAAGTGATACAAAATGATCACTATAGGAAATTTTTAAAATATAGAATATAAAGAAGCAAAAAAAATTCAATATTCCACTGGCCACCGATAACCACTAAACATTCTGGCACACAATCTTTCAGCTTTTTGCTATGTATGTGCACAGTTAATTTTTCAAACAAATTTGGGATACTCTTTTATACTGATTTTATTCCACTTAAACTATAAATATATTCCCATGTCATTAAATATTATTCTATAACATAATTTTTAACATTTGCATAATATTTCATCCTAAAGAGTATCACAATTTAACCATTCCCTCATTTTGTTTCCAATCTTGTATAAGTAAACACTCTTATGAATACACATATATAAATCTATGTGCATATCTTACTCATTTAGGAGGAATTTCTAAAAGTATTCTTACTGGAACAGTGAGAAAAATATTGTAAAGCTCTTGATATATACTGTCAAAGTGCCCTTCAGAAAGGGTACATAATTTATATTCCTATTGGAGTACATCTTAATGTCTGTTTCCTAAATTCTTCACCAGTACTTTAATCTTCACTAATTTAATAAGTGAAATATCACATTTCATTTTAATTTGTATTTTCTTATCACTAAGGCTAAATGTTTTTTTCCTATTTGCTTATTTTTCCTTTGTTTCTTCTTTTATGAATTGCTGTTTTGCCTAATTCTCTTCTTTTATAAATTGCCTAATTTACTATTTGTGATAGTTATTATTTGTCTTATGGGTTTGTAAGAGATCTTTATATACATTGGAGATCTTACATATTGTAAATATTTTTCTTAATATTTAACTGCAATTGATTTTTTTAATTCCTTTTTTTCTCCCCTCAGGTATGTTTTATTCCATTTAGAGTTCAGTTTGGTATATGAGATTAAAACTAACAATTATTTTCTAAAAAGTCAACCAATCTTATCAGCATTACAAATTGAACAAAGAAGCTTTTCTCCAATTATGTGCAATGCCATATTTATCATCAATGAAATTTTTACATATTATGTACTGGGATTTGTTTCTGGGCTTTATATTTTCTTCTATTACTATGTCTATTTTTGAGCCAGTAACACTAATTACTCTATAAACATCCAAACATATAGTGGTATACAGTGTTCCTTGTTTTACTTCTTTTAACAGTTTCTTAGCTATTCTTGAAGCTTTATTCTTTCTAATGAACTTAAGAATCAATTTTTGAAGTTGAAAAATAAACTGGTGGTTTTTAGTATATTCCAAGTAGTGCAGCCATTGCTACGCTCTAATTTCAGAACATCTTCATCACCTCCAAAACAACTCCTATTAGGAGTCCCCTAATTCCCCACTTCCCCCAGCCTCTGGCAACCACTAGAGTCTGCTTTGCCTATTCTGAATATGTCATATAAATAGAATCATACATATATGACCTTTTGAATCTGGTTACTTTCAGTCAGCATAATGTTTCAGGGTTCAACCATGTTATGGCATGTATCAGGAATTCACTCCATTTTTATGGCTGAATAATAGTCCATTGCACGGCTATACGACATTTTGTATATGTGTTCTCCAGCGATTGGACATTTGGTTTGTTACATTTTTTTGGCTATTAAGAATAATGCTCCTACAAACATTTCTTGTACAAGTGTTAGTAAAAACATGTTTTCAGTTCTTCTGGATATATACTTAGGAGAAGAATTGCAAGGTCATATGTGGTAATTCTATGTTTAATTTTTTGAGGACATGCCGAACTATTTTTCCACAGTGGCTGCACTATTTCACATTCCTACTAGCAATGTATAAGGGTTTCAATTTCTCCGCATCGTTGCCCACACTTATTGTTTTTTTAATTTTAGCCATCCTAGTTGGTATGAAGTGGTATCACACTGTGATTTTGACTTGCATTTCCCTAATGACTAATGATGTTGAACATCTTTTCATGTCTTTATTGGCCATTTGTGTACCTTTTTTTGAGAAACAACCCTCTGTGCTTTCTCAGGTGATACACCATATCAAGTTTTAATTGGCTAGTAGTAACAACCTTTACTGAACTGTCTTTCAATCTCACCCCACCCTCAGAAATAAAACTATATTAAAATTTACTTAACTATATGTTCACTTAAACATCATATGGAACATGAAATATATTAAAACCTCCCCTAATTCCACGCTATAGAACTGATAAACATTCTTTATTCTCTAACCTTTTTTTCTGAATAGAAACTAACTCATGCTTATTATAGAAAACACAAGACAAATATACTCATAACAGCACTTGTGTGTGTGCGTGTGTGTGCGCGCGTACATGCATATAAATATCTGTTGCACACTTATAATATACCAGACACTGTTTTATACATTTTAAAATCATATTCAACGCTGCTAATATATTAAAATTTTATTATTAGGCCCTTCTCATATTTAGTTTTATATCTTTAACCTAAAATGAACATTTTTCTTTAAATAATCTTCCAAAACACAATTTTTACTACCAATAATATATTCCAACGTGTGATGGATTATAATGTAACTTATCCCTCATTATTATTGGAGGATTAGATTGATTCCAGGTTTTCATTATTATAAACATTATTCTTATATATCAAACTTCTGTATTTAATATAATAGTCAGTATTTGTTGAGTGCTTAGTACAAGCACTTGTTTATTTATTTATTTTTTATTTTTTATTTTTTGTAATAGCCACTTGATGTGCATTCTCCCACCATTTAATTTACATCACTCAATGTGGTGGAATTATCATCTACATTGTACAGATGATGAAACCGAAGGGTATAGAGGCTAAGAAACTTCCTCGAGGCCACACAGCAAATTGGTGGTAGAGTCAGGATTCAAATGAGGTCTGCATGACTAGTGAGTGGAGGCTTTAATTATTAAACCATATTGCATCTCCATTATTTCTTTAGGACGAATTCCTAGAAGCAGAATTGCTAGATTAGAGATAACACACACACACACACACAATTTTTTGTAAAGTCTGGTAAATGCTGCCATGTTGACCTTCAATAAGATTATAGCAATTTCTTCAATGCTTATTTTCATACCCTCATCCATGCTGGATACCAGCACTTTAACAAATCATTTTCAATTTTCTAAGTTAAAAAAAAATGCCAGCTTATTTTATATATTTTTTTAAGCTGCTCTAGACTACTGGTACACTTTTGTGATACTTCCTTTAACAGACAAAGCATAGCAGGACATGATCTTTTCGCTGGGCTCAATAGCTTACAAGAACAGAAAGGGGATTTTGCAAATTCAGCACTCTTCACTGACAGTGAGAGACACTACAACGGCAGTAGTGACAGGAAAAGCACAGTCTCTCCAAGGGCAGGGCAAGCAGATAACATGGGAGCCTAGGATTGTGAGCCTAGGAGTGGACCTAGGCAGCTGAGTCAAGATACCACTAATGAGTTCTCATCTTCAACACCAGATGGTCTTAAGTAAATAAGAATGTCACCTTGGTCCCATGTTCCTGATTTTATGGGAACACCACCTTTTAAAAGGTTCATATCAAAGCAGGAAAGATTCCAAAGACTTCTCAGATCACCTGGACTCAGCCTTCCTTTTTATCCTCAACTCTCTCCATGCCCCTCCCCAACCCCCACAACACTACCAAGTTGTGGAGCTGAGGTGACAGGCTGTAAGCCCTCCATACCCCCCACAACCCACCAGACAACTTGTGCTCATCCCGCCAGTCTCAAAACAATACAGCATCCCTCCCCGTGACAGCTGCTTCCAATGAGCCCAGCCTGGATGAGGAGCAGTTTCTGTGCTCCCACTGTACCCTGAGCTTCCCTCGGTTCCTGCACGGGTCACACTGCTTTCTAACTGTTGCTATCTGCTTCCTCAACTAGATTTTCAATTGGTTGAGAGCAAGCTCTGTCTTTATGCCACACCCAGTATATAGGACGGTGTCTGGGAATGATAGGGTTTCAGTCTTTTTTCATGAACACATTGCACTGAGTTGACCTAGCAAACTGGTAGCCAGTTTCATGTAAACTTCCTATCTATGGGGGGCACAAAAAGGAGCTAAATTTTAGTGAGCCTCTACTATCAGATGCCCAGTACTTTACACACATTAACTTAAGTAATTCTCACAATAATCCACTGAGGCAGCAAGTAGGGCCCCCTTTTATAGATGAAAGCATTAAAGCCTTACTTTCCACGCATAGCTAGTAGAGCCAGAATCTGAACCTGGGTCAGTGTGATTCTGTCTTAGCTCTTTCCACTCCATTACATGTCTTCCCCTCCGGAAACACAAAGTCATATAAACTGAAAGGGAAGGGATACTCTTCTAGAATTGTTGGCTTAAAATCTCCCAGAAGTGAAAACTCTATTTCTCTTGGAGAAACCTCTGGCTAAGCAAGAGAGAGAGAGGAGAGGGAACCTGTGAAAGGAGGCATACAAAGAAGGGGGTGGTGAGCACAACTTACAGTATAGTTTCCCCATTAATCTGAAAGCATCACTGGAGGCACTTTGACCCCTTTAAGTTGTCTCAAGCCAGGGAAGCTTTTAGAAAAGTACCCTAGATTCTGATGGCACTGATACCATAAAAAGAAAAGAAAAAACAACAACAACAACAGAAAAGCTGTAGTATGTAAGAAGGAACGCAGGAATACCTGGTTCTCATTCTGATGAATAATAAGCGATGCAACTGTGATTAAGTCTAGGCCATTAAAATTCTCTGGAAACTTCCATCTCCTCATTTCTAAATTGAAAGGATTAGGCTGTGACAGTTTCCCACCTGGCTCTGCATCCTAATAACTCCAAACTTGTGAACAACTCTGATCTCTAAATACTACCCTCATTCCAGTTTAGTAGGTCTGGGGTGGGACTTGGGGATCCTCAGGTTAGAGAGTCACCCAAGTTTGGGAACACCTGGGTAAAATCTTCTGTTCCCTCCCAAGAGAAAATTGTGCAAAGGCAGCCAGCTGATTCAGCGCAGTACGCCATGTAACTCAAGACTATCAAGAAAGAAAAATTTCAGTCCTACAAGGCTGCATAATCCCTTTCTGTTTCAAGGCAAAATGAGTTATGCTCAGTCTTCCTTACTGTTTAAACCTGCCTGTTCTACCAATGCATTGTTAAGGGTGCAAAAATATGCTGGTGGGGAATGCAAACTTGTTTTTTCAATTGCCAGGGTTTCCCTAGAGGTATCCACTGTCACGATCCTCTCCAGGCTGCCATTAGTTCCTCTACTTTCCTCTAACTTTAAAGCTCCTCTGAGGAGGAGTTACTACCAGAAGATTTAAAGGGAGAGACAGAGTGTGCTAGGGAGACAGAATAACAGTCCTACCTTGACATCTAGCTTTGCCAGGTGTTGTACAACCCAGATGCGATGGGACCAGGCATTATAGTTGCTTGGGTATCTCCCTGCCGCTTCACCGCAGACCTCCATCTCTTCTCGTATTAGTCGCTGTGTCCTTTCTGCAGGAATTGTTCCCAAGTTTCCTTTGGTTACAAAGGAAGGCAAGGAGGTTTCCTGAATTAGCTGTTGTAGCACCCATCGTCTGTTAAGGTAGCATGTAGGAAAGACAATGAGGGAACAACGTAAACCAGAGAGGAAAACAATCAGAATTTTTCTGTTATTAATTTCCATTCACAGATAATGTAAAATAATACCTATGAGCCCAGTGTGTGTGTGTGTGTGGTTGCTTTTTGTTTATTTATTATTATTATTATTATTTTAATATACTTAACTTTAGCAGCATGGATTGGTGGTGGGGTGGCGGGGAGGGGGAGAAAGGACTAAGAAGAAAGCAAAATCTTTCTGAAATGTTAAAATTTGTCAAAAAGAATGCCTTCAGTTCCCAAATGACAATTCCAAAATTCCATTTGGCCAGGAAATGTAAAGGCAATTGGGGATGTGTGTGTTGGTAGTGGTGGCTTGTGGGGGGGGGAGAAGAAGAGGATATAATTAATGGTAGTCATAGTTCATGTCTTTAATTATATATGCATGCCTCACCGTGTGTGTGTGTGTTTGTCTGCAAACAAGATGCATTACAACAGCTTTCATTAAGCAAAATTTCTGTTTTATAGTATAGAATCTGGTAGGAAACAAATACAATATAATTAGTGAGGCCATCAAAGAGATTTTAAAATGTCTCTATCCACAGATTTTCCCCTTGTCTATTTAAGATTTTTATTAGCATATATTTAAATGAAATGCACTAAAAAAGTGTCTCTAATTACTTAATGTCTTTAGTTTTAATAAATATTTTCTCATAAGAAAACATTTTTTTTTTTTTAGCTGAGCCATCCTGCTACCTATTGGCAGCTTAGTGGCAGCTCAGCTCGGGCCAGGCATCGAACCGCTGTTGCTCAGACTCAAACTCTTGAGCGAGCTCTTAACCAACTGAGCCACTCGGCCTGCCCAGAAAACATTCTTTTAGATTCAAAACTTCCAACTTAACAGTACAAGAAATTGAGTGGAAAACCATTTTGTCAGTTTTCAAATAATAGAAGTTTTTTACTTAATAACAAAAGCGTGCTTTATAAGATATCAGACAAGCCAATAAATAGACACATATTTAATAATTCCCTTCCCCTGACACCCTCCCTTCCTTTCCAGAGCTCTATACAGACCTCTCTGAAGTCGGCTATCATAATTTCTACTAAGGCAGAAGAAAATACAGCTGACCATATGGTTTGCGGGGGGGCTGATTTGCAAGGCTAGCCAAAGGCAAGATTATAGTAAGATACCTTGAACTGACTTTAAGATCCTAAAAATGCTCAGGATTTAAGTAAAGTTTTAAGTGGATTAATAAACTGAGAAGAGACTTCTTCAGAGAATTTCCCCACTGATCCCAATCAGCATGCTCACACCATCTCACTTTAATCACAATATGGTGGTTACATGGATTCCAAGAGGAAGATGCTTCTGGACAGCCAGGGTTTTGAGACGAGTTCTTACGTGTATTTTGGCTATCTGCCTCAGGCTTTTAACCTAAAAATATTCTCCACATTTGTGGTCTTAGCAACTTTTAGCTCAGCCCATACACCATTACATCAACAGCCCTTATTTTCCTTATCTGGTTCATTTTAACCATAACCATTACCACTACCATCTTTACCAGGAACACACCTGAATCAGTTATAAAACCCAAGTTGCTCATTATAGCTGATTTTCTAAATGCAATGTCCATGACTGCTTCAAATAGTTAATAAGGGCTAAAATTTGAGTATTTAATATGTGCCAGACATTGTGATCGAGTTTACATGCATCACATCAAATAAACTCAACTATTAACTCTGAGATAGGTGTACTTATTATTCCCATTTTACAAATCAGAAAAACTGAGGCCTGAAGAGGTTAAATAATTTCTGAAGATGACATAGGTAGCAAGTGATGGCATCTAGGTTTAAATATCAGTAACGTGACTTTAGAATTCATGCTCTGAACCATGGGACTGTGCTTCACATTGTGTTTTCTCCAGCCATTGTGAATCCTAAGTAAGAATCCTATGGTGTAAATTAACCATACCTGTGAATCCATGTTTCTGGACTCTTTGGAAACTTAGTTAAGGCCAGTTTTCCCAGATGTAAGTCCTTAATTGGATTTAAAGTACCAGAGAGGATCAGCTCTTTTCTGTAAAAGAAAAATAAAAAGAACCATTACTTTATCTTTCTATCCAAGCGTACTGCATGGCTATTAATATAACTTCATTGAGAAGTGAATTGCCAAGAATTAAAAAAAGCACACACACAAAACTGTCATAAATGTCACAGTCAAGAATGTATTCTCATAATCTTGAAATAACAAATAAGCTGAAACAGAAGCTCTAAATCAGCCAAAGCTCTAAATCACATAACCTAGAGACACAATAAAAAACCAACTGCTCTAACATATTCAAGTAGGAATCTAGCTTGAGATAAAAGTTCCAGTCACACACAAATTCAAAAAGCGTTATAAGTAAACATGATGTGCTTTTGGGAAACTGTGCTAGATAACTCACAAACAGCTCTCATGATGACAAAGTCACTGATGTCAACAAACCATATGAGGAGTTTGAATTAAACTGTTTGATGAAATGTGAGTAGGAATATGAAGAATTTGGTTACCTATTTGGGAGAAGGCAAAGGGGTTTTCTGGCTTGTCTCATTTCCCAAACTTACAAGGCCTGACATCAGTATCTGTAGGGCAGATCCAATATGAGTCAAGAATTGCTCTAGCTTCCTAAGTAGGACTTGATATGGTCTAGTTCATTACCAAAAAAATACACATATAACACCGTATGACTGAGGTGTAAGGAAAAAAATCATTCATTCAGTCATTACCCTAGCAAAATCACTATTTTTATTTTTTATTCTACCTGTCCTCATATGCATCTATATTTTAATATGTATTTTTATATTCTGCTCTTATATCTTAAGAATTACCCTCATGGTCCTATACTGTAATCTCTAAAATGAACTTTTTTTTTTTTTTTTTTTTTTAGCTGAGCCATCCTGCTACCTATTGGCAGCTCAGCGGCTGCTCAGCTCGGGCTGGACTCGAACCGCTGTTGCTCAGAGCTCAAACTCTTGAGCGAGCTCTTAACCAACTGAGCCACTCGGCCAGCCCTAAAATGAACATTTTAAGTGGTCAAATACTTTTTACTCAGTAGCTAAGCTGCAAATGAATGACTTTCTCCCACATGGTTAGACATTTAGGTTGCTTCCAAGGTTTTGCTATTCTAAAATAATTCTGAAATAAAAAGCTTTGTGCTATAACTTCTTTCATTTGTACTGTTACTTAGGATAAGTTTCCAAAAGATGTATTACCAGGTGAAATACCTGCATGGCTCTTGATAAACTACACCTTTCATATCTGAAACATAAACAGAATAGTAATGTGAGGTTTTTGTTGTTTTAAAACTGTTCAGAGATTCAATGCAGTTACAAAGAATGTTATGCAAATGTGCTCCACCTATTTCTCAGGTAAATACAATTTGAGTTTAGATTTAATTTCTCAGATAACTTCTGGATAATAAGTTTCGATATTACTTTTCAATGTTTATTATTTTAATATAAAATTAGGTCACTTGCTAGTATTTATTCATCTTAAAACATCCTTCCTTGTGGTAGAGCTGATTATTCATTTATTTTAGAGAAGTTTAATCCCAACAAAACCAGAGCCCAGCTTGTATACCTCACCTACTTAGGGAGACTTAATTCCTAAATACCACAGTACATTTTCTTTCCAACAGCAATGTACAATTTCTAAATTTTTATTTGATATGGAAAATATTAAATCAGTGATAATAAATACTTGCATCTTACAATAATTTTTAGGTCAGTAATTTCACTCTATAAAATAATCTGAAAGGATACCAATCTGTAACAGACAGCTTTATTGACTATTTTTCTTTCAAAGTACAGGAAATCTGTGTCATTGAAAGAATATTTAATGCAACAGCCAATTCCTTGTGTACTCCTAGCTCCTTTTTCTTCTGAAATTAGTAATGTTTTGTTAATATAGTAAGTTAGGATACCTACGCTATAAAAGAAGGCAAAATTTTGCCCTATGTAATTTTAAGTACTTTGTAGAGCAGTGTTTCTTTAAGTAGGGTCCCTGACTCCATCATTATCTGGAACTTGTGAGAAATATGGACTCTCAGGCCTCATCCCTGACCCAGTGAATCAAAAACTCCAGTGGGCCAAAGCAATGTATTTTAGCAGGCTCTCTGGGTGATGTACACTCAAGTTTAAAATCCACTACTGTAAATAACTTATTGTATAAAGCCTAATTTCCATTTACTAAATTTTAAATCTCTCCTTATTGACAACTGCCACCTATATTCCCCTATATATCTACAACCAAGAGGAAATCATCAAAGTTTTCTTTAGAAGTCACCTTATAACTGAATCTTTACAAAGTCTGTTAAATTAGGGGTGCTCTCTTAATTTCTCTATTTTGAATGATACAATAGTATTTGGGAAGATATTTTAGCCTGAAACAACCTCAATCAATGGTATTTATGGATACTTAAAAAGATCACATGATAGAATCATAAAAAAGGAAGCAAAATTTTAATAAACATTCCCGGTGGCAAGATTGAGCATTTTAGGTGTTGGATATTGTCATAAACAAGTTTTTTAAAGATCACTTGAAAAATAAATATGGTGGTAAGTGGTTAAGTTATGGCTATCACAGAACCTAAAGATACAATAAAAAGTCAACTGCTCTAATTCAAGAAGGAATCTAGCTTGAGGTAAAATTTCCAGTCACACATGGATTCAAAAAGTGTATTTCAAACAACTTACATGTAAGTAAGACATGATGTGCTTTGGAAAATCATGCTAGGTAACTCAAAGAAACAGCTCTCATAATGACAAAGTCACTGACGTGAACAAGCCATGCGAGGAGTCTGAATTAAATTGTATAATGAAATGTGAGTAGGAAAATGAAGAATGTATAAATTAAAATGTGTCACGTGTTATTTTAAAGGTAACTAAATTGAAAATTAAGAAGACATTTGCTTATTTCATGTACATACTGATATTAGCTTAGAAAATTATTTTTGGACTTTTCTTATTGAAATTGAGTACCGCCTTAAATTTGAGGAGGCTTTATTTTCAGGCATACTAAATAAGCTGTGCTGCTATATTCATCCTAAAAGCCTTAGGTGGCACACTGCTAACAGGGTAAGAAAGAATGAAGTGAGGGCCATCAAATAAATGTGGGAAAAACTCACTAGGAAAGGAAAAGGCATCTGTGATGTTTGGGGAGAAGAATGCAGGGGAGGTAAGGTGTGCCATGTTACACATGCAGCCTTGGAGAGGGCTGACTTTTTACAAGGTGGGAGAAGGGAATAGGCTAAGCAAGTTTTAAGAAACAATAAAAGGTAAAATTGTAAAAGGAATGAGGTTTTTCACACAGCAGACTTTTTCAAGCAATAAAAGTTACTCCTTTAAAATTTTCGATACATATTTCACTTACCATTTAAACAGAGTATATAAAAAAATGTCATCGTTTTCTCTTGAAGACTCTAGTTCACTGTTTTGAAAATCAGCTAGTGCCAAAGCTAAAATACACCCATGGGAGCCCCTAGGAGTTATTAAGGTGAGTAGTGTGTTTTATTCCTCCATATATGACTTACTGTATTTTTATACTTCGGCAAAGTTTATATTATTTTTATAAAGTTTTTCTGTCTTCTCTCCATCTCAAACTAAGTTATGGCTCTGCTGTCACCCTACCCAAGATAAGCAGGAGTCCAAGGGCCATGGGTATGTTGTCTATGGCTAAATCTCCACTGGTTAATAACTCTGTATTTGAAACATAGTAAATATAAATACCATGTTTTCCCCCCCCAATCTTGTTATTCTGTCTGAAATAACAATAATGATAATAAAAGTCATCCTCATAAAAACTACCACTTATTGAACACTTCCCCTGAGTCAGACACTGTGTTAAGGGATTTACATATATTATCTAATTTAATTCCCACAACAATCCTGTAAGTATGTATTATGTTGAACCATACAAAATTGCCGATATTCCATTTTTTTAAAATAAACTTTTTATTTTAAAATTCTTTAAAATTTATGGGAAAGTTTTAAGAATAGTACCGAGAATTCCTGTATGCCCCTGTTCCCAGTTTCCTTTATTATTAATATGTTATCATGGTACATTTACCAATATCAATAGATTAATATTGGAAGTCCATATTTTATTCAGAATTCCTTAGTTCTTACCAAATGTCCTTTTTCTATTCCAGGGTCCCATCCAGGATATCACATGACATTTAGCTGTTATATCTCCTTAGGCTCCTCTTGGCCCCTCAGATATACCTTGTTTTTGATGGCCTTGACAGTTTTGAAGAGTACTTATCAGGTAACTTTGTATGATGTTTTTCTCATGGTTAGACTAGGGTTGTGGGTTTTGAGGAGAAAGAGATCACAAAGGTAAAGTGCCATTTTCATCACATCGTGTCAGGGGCACATAATATAAGAATGACTTGTCATCGTTGATGTTGACCTTGATTACCTGGTTGAGGTAGTGTTATGTCAGGTTTCTCCACTGTACTTTTTGGAAGGAAGTCACGCTTAAAAAGTAGGGAGTTATGCTCCATCTCCTTGAGGGGGTTATCTAGATAAATTACATGGGATTCTTCTACATGGCAGATTAGTCTATTGTCTCCCATTTATTTGTTTGTTTGTTTGTTTATTCATCATACATTCATTCAATCATTTATTTTTCAGCATGGACTTATGGATATCCATTTTATACTTTGGGATATAAGCCAATACTATAATATTTTATTGCTCAAATTCTTCCAGCTTTGGCCACTAGAAGCCCTTTGACATACTCCCATCATATTGTTTTTTGAGCAGTTCCTTACTTTCTGACTCTCTAAGATGTTCCAGGGTCATCCTCTATATTCCCTGCCCTGGCCCTAGATTCAGCCATTTCTCCAAGGAGCCCAGCTCTTTTTATTAGAGAATGGTATTAGAAACCAGGTTCTGGAGGCTTGGATTTCATTGTTTCTGATCTACAAAAACAATTTCATATGGCACAACCTAGTATTAACTCAATTTTTACAGATGAAGCAACAAGCTGGGAGAGATTCAGTAACTTGCTCAAGGTCTCCAAGCTCAAAGTATCAGAACCAAAAAGCAAATCTACATAAACTAAAGTTATCAATTTAAATCAGTAGGCTATGAGTAAAGGACATGAATCACTGGAGCTTGCTGTCAGCTAGTCTAGTTGCTCAAAGATGTCCTGCTTACTCTACATTCATAGACTGATGGAAAAATAGGACATTATTATGAAGTCAACCTTTTTCATCAAGTAATTCACCAATTTTCAAAGCAAATTCAAAGCAAAAAAAAAGTACCTGTCATTTTTTTCTATAACCAGCTGGATTTTTAAACTATATGCATTGCTTACTGTAATCACAGGGATCAGCTCAAAAAATTATTCTTGCTAGTATTTTTTCCCCTAAGATTGCAACTATAAACTGAACTACCGATGTGTTATAACATCTTTTAGCAATTTATAAAATAGTCAAAAATCACTCAATGCCTCCCAGAGTTACTGCAGAATACACCAACAATTAAACATAAAATATTGAGTCTTTGATTTGCAAAAGACCTTATAGGGTTAGGTCAGTTTACTTCCAAAACTGGTTATTTTTCCTCCCAATGTATTCCTGACTCTTTGTCTTCACATGTCAATCAATCTTATTAATAATACAAATTAAAACTTACTAGAACACATATCCACGATTTTTTTTTAAATCCAGATTTCCTTTCTACTCATCTAGCATAAAACTTTATTAATCTTACTAGAATACTTTCAAGATTATCTGCTATTAACATCACTGAAATTAGAATTTATGGAGCAATTTCCCTTCATAAGGCCAAACCACACAATCAAAAAGTCAATTTCAAAAGAATAATAAAAAAAATCACCTAATTCAAATCTTTTATTTCACATATATGGAAACTAAAACTGTTGAGAAGTTAAAAGGTTTTGCCGAAAGTCACCTGGTAGTTAACTGATGAAACAGAACTAAGATCCATGTATCTTAAAACTAGATTCTTTTTCCCACTCTGAATTGCCCTTTAAAATATATATGTGTGTATGTACGCATATATACATTGTCAGAATTTTTTGTTGTTAAAGGATTTTCAATTTCTCTCTAATGAGAAATATGAGAACATGAATAAAAGTGCTCTCCCACTTCTCTATTACCCTCATTTCTTTTTCACTGAATTTAATTATTTTCAGTGCCAGTCTGCGAACAGAGTATCTATTATGTGCCATTAGCTATAGTGTTAGATGCTAGGGAAACAAAAGGAAAAAAAAAAAAGACAAGACATGGCCTCTACCCTTATGAAAGCTCTCAGTTGTAAGTTTATAGTATCGTCCTAGAAGTTTCCTTTGCTGATTCTTTCTCATCTCACAAACTCTAGAACAGCGCTGTCCAACAGAAATGAGTCACAAACGTGAGCCATATATGTATCAAAAAATTTTTAACACCTACATTAAAAACAAGTACAAAGTAATATATTTAACTCAATATAGCCAAAATATAATTTCAACATGTAATAAATATAAAAAGTATTAATAAGGTATTTTACTCTTTTTGGATATTTAGTGTGAAATCTGATGTGTAGTTTACATTTACAGTACATCTCAATTGAGACTAGTCACATTTCACAGGCACAGCAGCCACATATAGCTAGTGGCTACTATACTGGACTGTGCAACTCAAGAAACCCCAGTGCTCAGTCTTTTTGAACTGGTTCTCTTCTCTATCTATATTCACTCCTCTGGGTATCTCAAATAATCTCATGGCTTTAAATGCCATCTATTTTCTAGTGATTCCCAAGTTTATTATCTGGGTTAGAACTCTCGCCAGAACTTTAGATTCATATACAAGTAACTATTGGGTTGTCGGAAAAGTCATGACACGTTTGCAACACATGGCACTAGTTCATTTTTGGAAGTACTAGAGCCATTCGCATACTATGTTATTGCTATGTCATTTGACAGCTGACAGTTCTAGCTTCATTATAAAAAAAATTGAACGATTTGGTTGAGTTTTGGAGATTTTACAAGTTAAAGATGGAAGACCAAACTGTGCATTTTTGCCATATTTTACTCTTTTACTTCCAAAAAGGGAAGAACACGCGGCAAGTTTGTGAAAAGTTGCATAAAGTTGACGGTGACAATGCTCTACAAGAAAGTCAGTGCCAACGATAGTTCACAAAATTCCGTGCTGGTGATTTTGATCTCAATGACGCTCCTCGGTCAGGGAGGCCCACCGATGTTGACGACGACAAAATAAAGGCATTGATCAAGTCAAACCCAAACCCACGTTACATGACACCAGAGATTGCAGAAACACTGAACATCCATCATTCAAGCATTCATGACCATCTGAAAAAGCTGGGATACGTAAGCAAGCTCAATATTTGGGTTCCGCATGAACTCAAAGAAGTTCATTTGACGGCGCATACAAACATCTGCAATACGCTCATTAAACATGGGGAAAACGATCCTTTTTTGAAACGACTTATAACTGGTGATGAGAAGTGGATTGTTTACAACAATGTGATGCACAAACGGTCTTGGTCCCGACGTGATGATTCTCCTCAAAGGACATCGAAAGCAGACATTCATCAGAGGAAGGTTATGCTCTCAGTGTGGTGGGATTTTAAAGGTATCGTGTTTTTCAAGCTCCTACCAAGGAACCAAACAATCAATTCGAATGTGTACTGTCGGCAATTGGACAGTTTGAACGAATCCATCATCCAGAAATGTCCAGAGCTTGTTAATTGTAAAGGAGTTGTGTTTCATCGCGGCAACACGAGACCACACACAAGTTTGATCACCTGTCAAAAATTATTGGAGCTTGGATGGGATGTGTTGCCACACCCACCATACTCGCCTGACCTTGAGCCATTAGACTTCCACTTGTTTCGCTCTCTTCAAAACTTGCGTGGTATAACGTTCAATTCCGATGAGGCTGTAAATCAGCACCTTGTTTAGTTTTTCGCAAATAAAGACAGATCCTTCTATGAATGAGGAATTATGAAGCTCACTGAAAGATGGCAAAAGGTTATCGAATGGGCAATATATCATAGATTGATCTTTGTTCTTTTTTTTTTTTTTAAGATTTTTTATTGGGGAATTCGGGGGATGGGAACAGCGCTGGGGAACTGGGAGAAGGGAAACAGACAAGTTGCTGTCCTTTTGTTCTTCAGTCTAGCTGTGGAGGACGTTGCTTCACTGGCCCAAGTTGGCACCATCATTGCGCTCTTCCCGGGAGAGGCAGATCAGTCGCCGGCTTCTGGACAGCCGCTCACCGCGGCTATTGGCCGCTCACGCTGGCTGCTGGCTACACACGGTAGCCCATGGCAACCCACTGCCACAGGGGCTGCAGCCTATGCCGTCGCCAGAGACTCACAGCAGCCCAGCTCCAGGTTGAGCTGTTGTTCAGCATTTAGCTGTGGAGGGCAATGTCACTGGCCCTCATATGTGGGATCCGAACCGGGGTCTTCTGGCGTCCCAAGCCAGTTCTTAACCAACGCGCCACTCGGCCGGCCCTGACCTTTGTTCTTTATATAAATAAATGACCTTTGAAAAACATAAGACAAAAGACGTCATGACTCTTCCGACAACCCAACAGACACAAACCGAATATCCCAAACTGAACTCTTGACTTCCAACCAGCAATGCCTACCTAAATCTGCTCCTCTACCAGATGTCCCCATTTCAGTAAGTGGCAACTCCATCTTTTCAGTTGCTCAGACCAAAAACTAGAGTCAAGCTTGACCCTCTCTATGTTCTCTAACATCCAATTCATTGTCTGTGTCTTTAAAACCAGTTTATTAAATACAAAGCTTATATAGTTCATAAAATACAGTGAGAATCTTATGACTTCTACTTTTACTGCCGAGCTCCACTTCAAGTCACCAGTATCGCTCACCTAAATTACTACAACCACTTATTTTCCTAATCACTCCCTGCACTGTTGCAGTCTACTTTCCACACAGCAGCCAGAGTTTTAAAACCTGATCCCTGATTTTATGCTCAAACATCCCCTGTATAGAACAGCAATACCACTCTTCCCAGCCTCCTCCTGGTCTTCCCCACCTTTCTTTCCTGCCTTTCCCCACAGGATTTGCTATCACTTCATCTGTTATGTATTTTACTTGTGAATGTGCTTTTCTTCCTCTACTAAAATAAAATTCCACAAGAACAGGGATTTTTGTTTTGTTCATGGCTCTATTCCCAGTGCCTAGAACCTAGCACATGGCAGTTAATCAATAAATATTTGATGAACAAATATTATCGATTATTATGTGGATTAAACAAAGTAACATATAAAGGTGTAGTACGGTCTCTGGAATATAGTAGCCACTCATAATCATTAGTCTATTCCCTAACCACTGTGGTGCTTTCCATAAAATAAAATCAGAATCTAAAATTATGTAAATTTTTAAAGTCATATACTTCATTCTATACTTAACTTTAAATATCTGATCGTTATTCAAAAGACAATTTTAAAAAGACATACAATAGAAGTTACCTAAATTTTAAAAGATCAGTTAAATACAATATTCAGTCGGTATTAAAAAACACTAACTCAGAATGTAACCTTGCTTAAAATACAGAGAAAATTAAATATTGTTTAAGTCTTCTTTAACGATAAAGAGCTATACTCTATGGCTCTTTCCTATAGGAAAATTTTAAATGTATTCACAATGTTCAACAGGACTTCACTTTTATTTATTTATAATTTGTTTCCTGCTTTCCTCTAAGAGAATTTGTGCTAGTCTAAGGAACCACGAAGGTTTTAAAACCACATATATTGTTTAACTAAAAAAACTTCAAAGAAAAAAATGAATCTGATCTGAATTTTAATATTTCTATAAAATATCTTGTGTATACAGCTACAACAATCAGAATTTAAAAACTTAAGTTATCGATAAAATGTGATCCCTCTCCAAAATATTGAGTGCCAGAGACTTCAGGTGATTTGCCTACAGAGGTCACAATGTTAGTGACTAAACAGACTAAACATCTGTGACCTTGAATGCTCAACCTATACACTGCAGTGCTTCTCAAATATATACTAACCAACGCCTTACTACCCAACAAGTTATGCTGACTGCCCTCGCACCTCTAAAAAGGAAGGAAAATAAAAGCAAATATCAAATGGTAAACTGTAATTCAACATGACAATTTACCTTTCAGGAAAGAAGCTTATGGAGAACAGATATAAACATGCAAAAAGGAGCAAAGTTTATGTTAGAATTATCATGGAGATATTACAAAGAATGGGTAGAAGAAATAAGTATAAGATGCCATAGATGTATGGCTTATATATCATTTTTCAAAAAGCTAACAAGTCATGGGGCTTTCTTCAGAAATTTGGACAATTTCATTTTATCACTGATGAGAATGACGTACCTCACGTTCCAGGCAGTGGTAAAATCTGGGTTTAGAAGCAGCAGGGTGCATGTCACATCTATCAATTCTAAAATAAAGAAAAGTCATATTAAAAACAAATAGTCCTGCCATTTAAATCTTGGCTTCTCTTTAAGGCCTTTTTTATTTTATTTTATATAGATATATAGCTTACATTATAGTAACATATATAACTCATGTCATAGTAATTTTAATGATAGATACAACTTTTTCTAAGCTGTCAGGAATAAGAAAATTATTCTCAAGATTTTCTTCTACTTATGATAAGTATAACTTGTTTTTAAAAGTTGACATTGAAATAATTTTGTAATAAATATGCCTATAAAGAATAATCAAATCAACCTCTTTATTCTTTTAGTAGTTTTTGGCACTAATTTTATATTCACCAAGGAAAACAAACAATTTCTATACCACTATTCAATTCCACAAATATTTCAAGAACTGACCATGTGCAAATTTTCAAAAGGGGGAAAAAAAAATACACTCACAATCCAATTTATTTCGCATAGTTCATTTCCATTCCCCTGCAACAATTATCCTTTCTCACATACATTTTTACATAGCTATAGCAACGATAAATACACAATTTTGTTGGTTTTTTTAATCAACATTATTACATATGCATGTTCCTATATTGCTACAGTATGCGTTTTTCACAGCTGCCTAACAATCCTTTAGTTTAACATACTATCTTATTCTTTAGGGTGTTTCCTGTTTGTTTTTACTGTTACAGATAATATTGCTAATAACATTTTAAAACACTTTGTCTCACAGATTATTTTCTGTGGATATATTTCTAGGACTAGAACTACTATGTTAAATAATACAAATATCAGTATAGCTCCTATTAAGCATTTCCAAATTGTCCTCCAAATGGACTCTATCTATTTATATTGCCAAGAGTAACATGAGTGTACTTATGTTCCTGTAACTGTCCTATATAATTAGACTTAAAAAAATAAATGTGGGATTGGGCCAGCCGAGTGGCGCACTGGTTAAGAGTTGGCTTGGGAGCATAAGCTCTGAGCAGCAGGGCCCCGGTTCAGATCTCCCACATGGGCCAGTGATGCTGCGTCCTCAACAGCTAAGATTGTGAACAACAGCTCGACCTGGAGCTGGGCTGCCATGAGTTGCCAGCAATGGCATGGGCTGCAGTGGGCTGCCATGAGCTACCGTGAGAGGCTGGAGCCAGCGGAGCAGCCGGCAGCCGGCATGAGCTGCCATGAGCGGCCATCCAATGGCCAGAAACCGATCTGCTTCAGACGGGAAGGGCACAATGATAATACCAACATGGGCCAGTGAAGCGACATCCTCCACAACTAGACTGAAGAACAAAAGGACAGCAACTTGTCTGTTCCCCTTCCCCGATTCCCCAATGCTGTTCCCCTCCCCCAACTCCCCAATAAAATCTTTAAAAAAAATTAATGTGGAAATAAAAAATTATACTTTGATACTGTTTTAATTTACATCTTTATAATTATTAATATGAATATTTTTCATTTTGTTTACTATTTTCTATTTTCATCTTATGAACAGCCTATTTCATATTCATTAGCTATTTAGCTTTCATGGTCTTGACACATTTCCTATGCAGTACTACCTTGGTTCATGAGCATAATTCATTCCGGAAACAAACTACTCATATTGCAAGACATCGCTCATTTACCACGTTAAAATGTATTAGAAATGTTTGCTCGTCTTGCGGAACACTCGCAAACTACATTACTCACAATCCAAAGTACTACTGTATATTCAAGTAAGCTCCATAAACATATTTTATAAAACAAAATCAGTAATATTTAGACATTGTCTTCATTTTACTGAAACTGAAGAGAATTTTAGGATTAAAATGATCAACCTAGAGCATAATACAAAATTAAGGAAACCTCTTCCAAGCTCACATTAAACTCTAAGTAAATAAAATAATAAATATTGTTATAATGATTTAGCATTATTGCTTACTAGGCATAAATACTTGATATTATTTCATTGAATTTTCACAATCACAATTTCTTTTGAAGTCTATAATTTTTCAAAATCCATTAAACAACCTGGATAAATTGATATCTCATGTCTTGGACACTCCCATTCTGCATTTAAAAAAAAAAGTGCGTAACCAATGGCTGTTACTAATTTGTTTGTACTTCTAATGCAACTCTTCCACCCCACCCATAAATGAAGACAAGCTCATCCTCCATGAGGGAGATACATCTGTACAGCAGCAAGGACAAAAACTAACAATCAAAAATACCTGTCTCCACTTTTCATTTTGTGGCTGTGTAAAGAGAGGAAGGCTAACCAAAGTAACATTTCCTTTAATGGAGGGTCTCCCCCTAACAGGGCAATAACAACTACTGGGTTCAGAGCCCAGTTCTACCACTTACTGGGAAGTTCCTGGACTTACCACTTTGTCTTTCTGTGCCTAATATCCTCCTTATATGTAAAATGGAGCTAATAATAGTACTACCTCATGGGGATATTAAATGATTCATACCCATGAAGTGTTAAGACAGTGCTTGACACAATAAGCACTCAATGATAACTCCTGTTACAAAACCTGTATTTCCTAGACCAGTTCCACAAATGATGCTGGGATTAAGGGCCACCAAAAGGAGGAAAATAATGTCCTAAGCCATCTGAGCAGTGACAGCTGAGCAGAGGGGATACTTCTCAACTTCTAAGAATCTTAGATTTAAAATGTATCAACAGCCTCAACAACCATCACTGGTGCCTAGTAACACATATAGTCACAGGCCCTTCTCCACTCCTACTTGACAAACCACTAACTCTTCCTATAATAATTCAAGACTCAAGTTCAGACAGGACTTCAAGAAGCAGTCCAGCCTGATCCAAGAGGTGGGGGTGAAAGGGAATATCAGAAAAGGGAATGCCAATGAAGGAGAAGTAATTAGGTTAGAAATACTGACCACAATGAAAGAATCACTCCTGAATTACATTTATTTTTCTGCCCTTCTTCCCCACTGGCTCTGGCTAGATGAGAGAAAGGAAACTCGTGTTTCTTGAGAGCCTACTACATGCGCTGGGAGCTTTACACACACTAATTCATGTGATCATCACAACTACCCTGAGACCTATCAGTGTGATAATAGGAAGAGGTTAAGTAATTTGCCTGAAGTAACTGCTAAGTGACTTCACTGTGTTGATGAATTGAATATAAATCCAGGTCTGTTTTTCTGCAAAGCCAGGTGCTCTTTCCAGTCTAGCAAACCATCTACAATTACTCTGCCCTCTTCGAGTGAAGACTGAGCCAAAGATCTAAAGATAAACATATATGATCAACAGTTGTAACTATTTCAACCTACATTTCATCAACTATATATCATTTTCCTTTGCAGTTTTACCCAGAACATGTGAGCTGCTAATATCCCTACTATCTTTGAATTAAACAGATTTCTCTCCAACCAGCAGAGCATATACCAGTAAATAACTGCTTCTTTGTTAAACACACTCCAATACATAACTTACTCATCATCACATCACAGAAAGAAAATAAGAATACATTATACACTGGAAAGTAGCTAAATTCCAGCTGGAATAAGGAGAGGATAAAAGGATGCTACAGAAAAGTCAGAGAAAAATCAATATGTTTTCTTTGCAGCCTTGCATTTTAGAAGTGGTCCAAGGCCAGTAGTTATCTAGTAAGAGTCACTGCGTTTGACAACTGACTCTGACGGGGATACCATTTTCATGCATTTAGAAATAAATTCAAGGTCAACTTGGACTGGTTAATCTCTTCCTTCAAAATACATTTAGGTTACCATGCGAAGCTATGTGGTAACCACCAGAACGGCCATTTATTACAGGATAGCCAAACTACGCTAAAATCTCTTGCTTACCAAACTCTTTACTTATTTGATAATGTCTGTTGAACACATAAGATGCTGAGTAAAGAAAGACAAGCCATAATCTCTTTTTCTAACAGACTCACAATCAAGCTGGGAAAAAATGTTATTTAAATAATCAACTACAATAAAGTGTTGGTGTTACTACGCAAGCAGTCTGAATAGAGGACTCCCATGGGAGTGCAGAGAAGTGATTATTGTTTCCTGAATCAAAGAGGCTCTGCGGGTGTGTGGGTGTGTTTGTGCTGGCAACCACAACAATGATGACAACATAAGACATGAACATGGCCTCAGGAAAGGCACAGAAGTACAGCAGTGGGACCAGTGAAGTCCAGGAATACAACACTGTATGGTGTGGCTGAAATGTGTTTCAAATGGATGCAAAACTCAAATGCTTTTAGGGTTGAAATGAATGTCAAAACATATCCAGGCAAACCTGATGATAAGTAGCAACTGACTCTCTGCTTCGGTGTCTAAAGGACAGGAGGAGGTTGTAGTAAACTGGAACAAGCTTGCCCCGTCAAGAAAAGCAGGAATTCGGAGCCCCAGCCAGCTGGTGCTGTGCAGAAACTTATGCACCCATGGTCTCTGATTTTTCAAGTGAAGACAGAAATCCAGATTTCTATCTTAATTTTAAATGTTCATCCTGATTGTAAATGTTTGCCCAACTAATTAAAAACAATTTAAAAACATTATACAAGCCAAAACAAAATGTATCTGTGGGCCGATTTTAGTTGGGGGCTGAGAATCTACAACCTCCGATGCTGAATTTAAAGTGAAGGAAAAGGCTGGGGACAGATTATGAAAACCCTTAAAATCATGCCAAGGAGTTTGAATTCTACCGTGTAGGCATCATGAAATAAGATGAGTGGATATATATTTCAGAAAAGTACCTCTCAAACTGTGTTTGTGGGAATTATTATTTGAGACAACCGGCTAGTGGCATGATGGAACATGGCTTACAGAAGAGGCTGAACACGGTGTAAACCCGTTATGAGGTAATGACATTTGTCTGGATGAGAAATAAGAAATGGAGAGCTGAAGATGGCTTTTAAAGAGACAGCTCAGTTATGGAGCAGAACTTGTGAGAAACAGGGAGGAGCAAAACAGGATGACAGAAGAGCACACTCGGAGACAAAGCGCACAGCAAAGCTCTGCCCAGTCAGGACTCCAATGCTGTGGACTTATCGCTTTCTTTTTGTCATGGATTTCTCAAAAATTCAAATTACAGTATCATTCCTCTACCAAACCACATATGGCTATTACTGTATCGAACTTTTAAAAAATATCAGTCTCTAAGTAATTAAACAGAGATGCTGTGATGGTTAATTTTAGTTAAACCATGGTTACTCTTGATTGGCTACAGGGTGCCCAGATGAAATGTTTTTACACAGTATTTCTGCGTGTGTCTGTGAGCATGCTTCCGGATGAGATTAGAGCAGTTAAGGCAGATTGCCCTCCCACATGGAGGCGAGCATCATCCACTCTGGTGAGGGCCTGGAAAAGAACAAGAGAAGGAAGGAGGAGCAACTCACCCCTTTTTTGCTTCCTGCTGGTCTGCTTGAGTTGGGACATCTCATCTTTTCTGGCCTTTGGATTGGGATTGAAACCACTGGCTCCCTGGTTCTCAGGCCTTCAGACTCAAACTAAATTACATCACTGGCTTTCTTGGGCCCCAGCTTGCAGAAAGCAGATCAGGGGACTTTTCAGCCTCCACAATCATGCGAGCCAATATGTCATAATCTCCTTTTATATAGTTATATACTTATAAAGTTTTCTGCTGATTATTTATCTGGAGAACCCTGACTAATACAGACGCTTTCCAAACATGCACGGAATTCAACACATTAATGAAAACATAAATTCAGTTTGCTTAAAAAGAAAATAAATCTATCCCGAGAATAAAGGTCCCCTTCAGTTATGGAATACATTCTTAGTGGATGCCTAGAATCTGGACATGATCAATCAGAGACACTGACATTTCTAAAATTGTTCCTAAATTGTCAGAATTCTTCACTTGGCTCTTCTTGCACATATATTTTCTACAAAAACAGTTTTAAAGGTACAGCATTTTCATGAAATAAGTGCTTTTTCCATATATTTTTCACTTTTTTTCTTAGCAAGGTTCACCTCTGTGTTCTAGTAGCTTCGGTTCACAAGTTTGGCAGACTACTCTTATGATAGTCAGGATTTTCAGGTATTTCTGTCAAATCAGAAATTCACTTCCATATTTTTACTAATAATATGATCTCGTACACCTTGAGTTTTATGTGACACCACACTAAACTATGCTGTCCCCTCCCACCAAACAAGTAAAATGGAAAAATGCTTCCATGTGAATATAGGTGAGGATAAAATCGAGTCGCTTCTGTACACATGCAGTTGCATCAGAATTTAGAGTTTATAGATGCTAGCTATTCGTGTAAGTGAGCTTAACCATTTGATCTGCCCGGGTCCTCCTGGGCCTATCAAGACAAATTACATGATAAGGAAATTTAGCGATGCCAACTGTGCAGTGTCCAGAAATACAAGAAAGAGGGAAATGGACTGGGAAGGCTATAGGAAGAAGGTGGGATGGGCTAGCACACATGAATGGGCCAAAAATAATGATCTGAAACAAAAATAGTCTTTGGTGCTTTAAAATTTACACTGTTTCCTCTCTACAAGAGCATCCCTCTGTCTCCTCTCCCCAGGGTTAGGTATGTATTGGTTCAATTATACATTTATGTGCACCAGAGCACATACCATACACCTTTGGCAAAAAAAAATAATAACTTGATGGATTAATATGGTGTCACTTTGTACCTTAATGTTACTGAAACCTACTAGTGATAGAATAGAGAAAAGAGGGTCTAACAACAGATAAATACCCTTACCTTTCAGTTTATGCCTAAACTTACACCTTTAAGTTAATGCCACAAACTTAAGCTATGCCATAAACTTAGATGTAGCTTTTGAATTAACTTAGATGTAGCTTTTTAATTAAGATATATATACATCAGAGAATTAAATGAGTGAAAAACACACAGAAAATACAAACTATTCCACACATTAAATCTTCAAATCAGACTCCTTTTCTGTGCTCTAAATAGGGGAAAGTGCTATTAACCAACTAAGACAGTATATTAAGGATAAAACTGAGAGGAATGTAAGGAAATTGCTATGTCATACACTTGGTAACACTCCACAAAGAGATTGTTTTTCATTCAACTGTAAGCTTCCTGAGTAAAGAGAACATGTATTATTCATCTTTTTATGCCCTACAGTACTTAGAACAGCTTTTGCTATGATAGGCCCCTGGTAATGGCTACCAAACTGGGAATTAAAATTCTCTAGGAAACAAAGTTCTTATTCAAAATTAGCCACCACGCATACTGAGCACTTTCGAAGTGCTAGATGTGGGAAGGGGCAGGAGCTTTACGAAAACGGTTAAGAATATGGGCTTGGAAAAGTACTCGCCAAAAAAGTGAGATCTCAGCTCTCACTTTTACCAATAAAGTAAACAATGTGTGCACAGAGGCTTAATACCACATGTGGGGGGAAACCAAAAAAAGAGATCAGGTAGAATGAAAGGAATTGTCTGATGCGGCAAAGAGCTGTCTCAGAGGAGAGAAGCGAATGCTGGGATGGTTTTATTTTGCTCATAACCACACAGGAACAGGACACAGAGAGGCAGAGCTCAACTGGGAGTCACAGTGCATGCAACAACGCTTTCACAAATCACCGAGCTGGTTCACAGTGCAACTACCACCATCATGCCTGTCAGCTCATTTGGGCTGCTACTAAAATGATTTCTATTGATCATAAAGTACTAAAGGATTAGAAACCAGAGAATCTGAGCTTGTAGCAACTATAGTCCTGTTCAGTAATTTTCCAACTTTTTTTTTCTTTTTTTTAAGCTATAGGATGTCTTATTCAAATAAAATTTTATAACTGACCCCAATATACAAAAAGATAAAATTAGAATTACTCTGATTTACTGCTCAGGTTGCAGCAGGTGGCCTGGGACCCTGCTTGAGGCACCAGAGAATCACTATGGATGCAAAATTTGAAAACTACTGACAAGTCCAAACTCCTGCTTGACAGAGGTTAAGCAGTCACTCAGGCAGTGAATGAGAGCTGGAACTAGAATCTGGGAATGTCAACACCCAAAAAGGGTTCTTCCCACTATATTCCATGCTGATTCTAAAAAACTGAGGATACAATTCATACTTACCATCTTTGTTCAGCCACTGTTTTCTCATTCTGTACAAAAGGAGCTAGTTGTGGACATATGGTAAAAGGAACTTGACACACCAGCTCTCCACACCAAGTTTGTTTTCAACCAGAACTATGGGACTCCGGTTATACCGAGCTTCAGGACATGGGATCAGGCCAATTTCATCTCTTAATATGTAAAACATAAAAAAGAATTAAAGATAAGAATACTAGCCTTTAAAATTTTTCAATCCTACAGAGTATTATTTTTTTTAATTCACTTTTTTTCCTTTCTTAAAAATACTATTTAGCTCACTTACTGGCTTGGTAGAAATTAAAAAATAATCACCAGTTTTTAAAAATACTAACAGTATAGGAAAATAAGTATGCTGTACTCCTTGCTGACAGGAATGAAAATCAGTCTGCTACTCTTCAGATGGAAATTTGAAAATCTCTTTCCAAATTTTGAATACATATACTCTTTGACCCAGCCATTCCACTGCTCAGAAATTATCCTATACCAAAATATATGAATAGGATGTTTACTGTAACACTGCAACAAAACTGGAAACAATCTAAATGTGTATCAATAGAGGGCTGGTAAAATAAATATGGCTTATCCATGTGATAGAGGTGTAAAAAAATTAGGTAGATCTGTATATGCTGGTATGGAAAGTGTGCCAAGATATAAGAAACAAACAAACAAAAAGCAAAATGCCAGTGTACAGCACAAAGCCTTTTTTTTATAATTAAAAAGAAAGATATATAGATGTATTAAAAAATTTCTCAGAAGGATACCAAGAAACTTTTGGGGAAAGGAAGGATTTTATTTTTATACACTTTAAATTTACTAATCACTTGTAAGTATTATTTCTATATTTAAAAAAGTGTCAACAGGGCTGGCCAAGTGGCACGTTGGTTAGGAGCTGGCTTGGGACGCCAGCTCTGAGCATCAGGGCCCCGGTTCGGATTCCACATGAAGGGCCAGTGACGCTGCGCCCTCTACAGCTAAGATAGTGAACAACAGCTCAACCTGGAGCTGGGGTGCCCTGAGTTGCCTGTGATGCCGTATGCTGCAGTGGGGCTGGCAGGCAGCAGCGGGCGTGAACTTTCATGAGCTGCCCTGAGTGGCAGTCCAATGGCCAATGAGCGACTGCCTCTCCAGAGCGCAATGATAATACCAACATGGGCCAGTGAAGTGACATCCTCCACAATGGCAACTTGTCTGTTCCCCTTCCCTGATTCCCCAACACTGTTCCCCTCCCTCAATTCCCCAATAACATCTAAAAAGAAAGTTAACAAATATATTTATGCTTGCCTGTTAATAAATGTATGTGGAATGGAAACAAATTATTAACAAAAGTTATCTATAACTGAGATTGTGGGCCATGTTTTCTTCTTTATAATCCTTTATATTTAATTGAATTAAAAAACAACTAATGTTGTTAAAACACAAAATACATTTCATGATTTGAACATTTTCACCTAAGGCATCTATATCCTTCAATCCACCTCACCTTAAGTTGAAAAGTTACAGCCCAATATTTAATAAACAATATGTAGGGCAGTTGACTTACATAGTAAATGAACCAGTAAACATAAAATGTTTTTGCAAAACCTGCACACATGGCTTTCAACTATAAAGAAGTTATCATTCTTGCCTGCATGAAGCAGTCTTTCTCAAATGTCCTTCCCATAATTAATGAATAGCTAACAAGAAACCTTTTAATAAGAGCAGTTGACATAACAATATTTTTAGAGTGTCTAAATAAATTTTTTTAAATGTGTTTTTAAAAAGCAAAATAAAGAACTGGTTTTCAGAGCTTGGGTGTGACAATGACATTATCTATTAGGTCCCTGGGATTCCCCCACCAAGAAGACAGTAGTTTGACAGATGAAAGAGGGAAAAAACTTGTCCAATTACAGGTTATAAGAAAAATCCTTTTTTTGTTAGGCCACCAACACAAATTGGTGGGAGGCTGTAGAACTAAAAATCCCTCCTGGAAACTCTATAAACTGGGAAAGCTCAGAGGTAACCTACTGTCTAATGATCACTCCATTAGTGACATAGAGATATTTATGTCTCTCAATAAACAACGGTAATCTAGGTATTGCAAGTCACTAACCATTCTTTCAAGCTAATTTAACTTGCAAGTCAATTTTGAGACCTAAGGTTTTTTGTCCTGACAATTGGTTCAGTTGATTCAGAGATGTTTCGATATACCATGTCAATACTATCTAAACATTTTATGAGTACTACTACAATGTACTGGGTACTGTGTTAGGTTCTGAAAATGCAAAAATGAATAAAACAAGGGGGGTCCCAGAATTTACAGAGCTGATAGTTTTGCTGGGAAGTTGTGTCAATATCTATAATAAAATGTCATCACTTTGCCATTCCAGTAATACAAATAAAGTTCGGTAGGAAAAACAGGCCAATGCTGAGAGCATCTGAGGCCAATGCCCAGTACATATTTAAAAACATGTTTTCGCATTTGTATTTGATGATAGGACAACCAGCCACATCTAGATCTACAGATGACTAATATATGTCGGAATCTCTGGTGTTTAAAAAATCTCTGCAATTATTTCAAGAAAAGTTTGTCTAATAACCACTTACAACACTTTAAAGAACAGCAAAAGTCAACAATATGAATGTTAAGTAACAAGAATAAAAGAATCCTAGCTTCTGGGTATAGTTCGGGTATTTTTGGGGGGGGTAGGGGGGGTTATAACTGAAATATACAATGTTAGCAACCTGCGTTGCTTACTATTTAAACCAAAAATAAAATGCCCAACTAATAATTTAATACCTAAATGACAGAACAGAGCCATCTGCACACACACATAAAACCCAGATTGCTTTGGTTGGCTACCATTCTTCCAAGAAATAATTTAAAAAACAAAAATGTTTTGGATATCGCAGTTGCTCAATAATCGCTATTGAGAGGCTGATTATCCTTGCACTTTGGTGCAATATTCAAATTATTCGGTAATAATATTCAAATGAATAATTTTCAAAGAATATCGCATCTTGACTCTGCAAAAGAACAATATCTCTGATTTTCTTCTAATGCAATGGGTCCAAGTCCTAGCTCTGTCAATGTGATATATAGATCATGTCACTTGGCCTCTATAGGCCTCATTTCTAAAATGGTGGAATTGCATTATATTTCTAAATAAAAGAAATGGGCTGCCCGATCTCATCAGCTTTCAAATTTTATGACTAAGAAACCTGGCAGCTATTCTCATGTAAGAATGAAAACAGTCGTATAAGGGAATGTAAAGCACTAGGAAATAAAAAAAAATAAAAGAGAGGTATAATATGCAGAGACAAAAACACTTGATCTTTCAAGGTCCAGTTCTACCAACAACAGTCAATGTGAATTTGGCAAGTCACTTGCCATGAGTATCCTCATCTGAAATACAGAAATAATGATACCTTCCCTGTCTGTATGAAAAGCAAACAATACAATGTAAGAATGTGGTAAGCTATGAAATGCCAAGCAAAGATGAAGTATGTTATCATTAATTCAGTTAACAGCCTGAGGTCAAATAGAAAAGCTCCTTGCTTAACAGATAAAGAGAAGATGAGGCAAAGAATGTTAAGCATTTGTCAAGTTATTTGACCATAAGATAGACTGCTTTACTGCTTCCTAAAAATATCCATGTACTTTATAAAGATAGGTAGGTCAGTAAGCTTCCAAATAACAGCGTGCTTAACTTCAGACTTCTATGCCTAGTCCCTTAGGTCATAGTCCACTTTTTTTCTAGACAATTTAGGGTTCCAGAATCATTTTAAAATTGGAAGGGACCTCATTTTTCCAGTCTCTCATTTTTTCACATAAGGAAACTGAGGTCCAATGAGGGCAATAGGATTACTCAAGGTCATACTGCCAGTGACTAAATTAAAAATCTGGTCCTTCTAATACTTAGCCTCACACCTTTAAAGCTAGAGTAAAGATAAAGACATCAGTGACAGCCAGCAAGATTTAGATTAATTCTTTCTAGATTTCTAGTATTTAAATTTTAATTTCATACTCAAGAAAAGTTTGAAAACTCAGGGAAAATACAAACTAAAAGTCACCTGTCATCCCTCTACAACTATTATATTAGGCTATGTATCTTTTTTTTCCTAAGTATTTTACAAAAGTGAGATTATATTGGACATACTCCTTTATAATCCTTAAAAAAAAAGCTTAATTCACATAAATCATTCTCCTATTAACTTTATATATTTTTAATGGTTGCAATGAATGTGCTATAAATATCAAATACATCTCCACTTATTTTTGTATGAAATACTTAGAAAGTTCTGACTCTTTCACTACCATCAAATTCCATTCATTTATATTTTTAGGTTTCTGGAAATTGAGATTCCTGGTATTTAAGGATACTCAAGTAAATATCTGTATTACTAACGTCACAGGATTTTTAAAGTATGAAAATTTGGGACAATGATCAAGTTTGGATCTTTTCAAAGAGATACATATCACAACGCTCATTTTTTAAGGTTACCTTCTAAGACTACTCCAAAGGAATAACAACATTTTTCCTTAAAAAGGTCATCCACAGCATAATACACTCTCTTGTTTCACTTCACAATGGGGATCCACTGGCTTCCAGATGAAGTTCAAATTTCATATAACGCTGATTCTGACTTTGTTCCTCATGTTTAGACAGTTTCTTGTCTGTACTTTTCAGAAACATTATCGGTCAACTAGAATAGGCCCACTTATTATTCACAAAATATTGACCAGCTTGCCTTCTGGAAGGGAAACCGAACCATGCAAAGTGGAGCGACTAAACAGAAAACAGCCCAAGGATTCAGGAAATGGTGTAAGTCTTTTAAATCTAAATGTTATTTTATTTTTCTCCTCAAACTGAAATTTTTTTCCAGAATGACCAAAAAGGAAAGTCAGCAAATGTTCTAACAGGAACCGACTCTTGCAAATTGATAATTAAAACTTTTTGGCGATTAAATTATTTCAGAGCCCCCGTAGACTTTCCCAATTCTAAAGACTAACTTTATGTATCACTGAAATTATATCACTCACCTTATTTAGAAAAAGCTACACAAATTATTAATTTATTGAGTGTTTATTTTATGTAATATTTTATGTTAGATTTTACATACATTGTTTCATTTATTCTGCATGACAATCATAAAGTAGGAATTTTAACCCCATTTTAAAAATGAGTAAAGAATTTTGTCTAAGTCTACCCAGCTAGTAAATGACAGCCAAGACACACCCCAGGACTGTCAGACTCCAAAGCCAAACTTTTACCATAGAATTGTTTAAATAAATAGATAAAAATCAACTGTAAAAAGACAAGACTCTATAGTTTCCGATTCTTCAGACTGCAGACAATCTAAAATTGCCTTTCATTACTACTCCCTTACTCAGAAATTTTCATTGGGGCCTACCCACTGCCTAGGAAGTGTATTTTCCCTGAGCCAACTTTTATCCATCTCTCATGTCTCAATTTGTTATTGTCTCCAAAAAAACTATCTTGACCTTCTAATCTAAATTAGGCCTCTCTGTTACTATTCTTTCAAAGTATTCTTCTTATCCTTTGGAGCTCTTTTTATAATTGGTGTGTTGATTTAAGTTCCATTAGGGCAGGGACCAAGTGTGGTGTATTCATCAATCTACACCCCACTTAGTCCTTCAGACCTCGTGACTAGCACTGTATCTGCCAAATAGAAGTGCTCTTTTGCTGAATGTGTGCATGGAATGAAAGAAATTAAACTACACAGTCAAGGACTTCCATAATCTGGTCCTACTGTATCTTTTCACATTTTGCTATTTTGGGTTAATTTACTGTTCCTGTGGAGGTCTTTGGCTCCCAAAGACTGTAAATCCTACCTAGTCTTCAAAGTTCAGCTCAAAATCCACCACCTCCCCTAAGAGCCTTGGTCAAGATATACGCAACCTCCCTTCTACTTCTAATAGACTCACATAGTGCTTGCTCACCATGCTGCTAGTCTAACCTTAATCATTAAACACTTTGCAGGGTTAATTTACTATAGCTGCAGGTAAGTCTTAGGTCTCCACCCAGACCTGCACTGTGCCATACAGAAGTCACTAGGCATATGCAGCCATTATGTATAAATCAATTAATATTAAATAATATTTAAACTTCAGCTCCTCATTCACGTTAGTCACATTTCAAGCACTCAATAGCTACATGTGGCTAGTAGCTACCACATCGGACAGCACAGATACAGAACATTTCCAACATCATAGATATTTCTGTGAATGCCTTGACTATAACTGTATTTTATACTTCTTCCTATTCCACTGTGAAAATGGTACCTACAGCACCTCCTAAACAGTGAGAGTCCAATAAATATTTAAAAGAATAATAAAAAACACATGTAAACAGTTGTCTTCCACATTAGTGCAGGGGCTATACATTAAGCTAATGCCAGTCCCTGGGTCAAGCCTTCAGTTTTTCCAACAGTAGCCTTTAAGAGTCAACCACACAAACAACATTCATATGGTATTTTTCAGTTCATAAAGTGCTTCACATTCATCATTCAGTTGGACATTATTCTTTCTGAGGAATTCAGGTTAAGCCTACTATTTACTTATTGACAACTGAGTGCCAGACACTGTGAGAGGTGATTTTCCCATGTTATTATCAGCCCCACTAGATCAAGAGGAAGCTGAGGCCGAGAGAAGGTAACCTATCCATACCTACGAGTAACAAAATCCACATCTCAACCACTGCATCGACGCTTCCTGGCTAGAGATTTCTACAAACTCAGTATGTTTAATGGAGACGATGGCTAATAAAATGAGTCTATCTTGTGTTTGACAAAAAAAAAGAAAGCAAAGAGTAAAGAATGAAAACTTTTTTTTTAATACTGAAAAGTGTAATTAGGTACTAACTTAGGTAAGTGATGGGATTTTTTTTCCTTTTAATTAGAAATAGAGCCTCTTTATTACAGGAAAAAAGGTGCGAGATTGGGGGGAAAGTATAAGCAATTTTGAAAAGTCCAAATTATAAGACATTTTAAAAGATGTGTAGTAATATTATTGACGATATTGTTATTGTAGGGACTATGTATTAAAAGATAGCTGAAGACTATTATTAAGCAATAGGTTAAGCTACTTAATTTTTCAGACCTATATTACATGTCATTTTTTCAAATGTGCATCTTATTTCATACTTTCAAATCTTGAATGACCCAAATGCTTAAAATAATTATAAACTCTGCATTGACAGAGAGCACATTAATGAGATTCACCATAAAAATATGATTAAGGAAGGTATTAAAATCCTTTATGAATTTCAATAAATGTGATCCAGAAGAATTGGGATGTGTTCCAAACATCACTGTCAACCTGCCAAACCAATGAACACTCAATCTGTTTCCTCAAATATAAAATACTGATGCTTTTCTAATCTACCTCAAAAAAGAGAAACTAAGGTGTGACAACTACTTATTTGACTTCTTTCTAACGTCTGCTATAATTTCTTCAAGAAAAATAACACCACTGAGGAGAAAATAGCCCTTCATTTATCCAACTTTTTTTCTTTTTTTGGAGGACATCTCTTATTTGCACTGAAGCTCTCATTCTCAAAAAGGGATCGAAAGACTGATATACAAGACATCAAAGCATTCTTTAGAAGGCCTGGGACTCACTATGGTTACTGCCAGGAAATCATTCCAAACACTCATTTTGAAAAAGGCAGCAGTCACAAGGGGAAAGGAAGTGGCCGCTGTCAGAGGACGCAGGTGTGTTTTGAGGCCATTAGTGTTATGTTTTTAATGAGACACAATTGCAGGTCTCCAATTGTGTGCCACAGGGCGTAAGCCATCCAAGGGCTTCTTAATTCTTTGATAAGCATCACATTGAAGGAAAAGAACACTTCATTTACATGTAGGTTTGGCACCTCTTTTAGGCAGAAAAGCTTAAGAGGTTAGAACGCTTACAAAGAATAATTCACGTGTTCCAGCTGAAAGAAGAAAATATTAAAAATAAACTCCATAAACAAAGTGAAAATAACGTACAAGTTTCTTTCTTTTGGGAGGAGCTACACTCTTGCTTCTCCCTAACTCTTTTGTATCATGTTGTAGATCCATCTCTCCTTTAACAGCCTCGTTTCCACTTGCTACATAAAAGCAGAAGTGTCAGAAATAATAACAGTTTCCTCTGGTATCTTCCCAGAGGACTCCAAGAAGAACGGAAAGGAAGGAGGGAAAGATACATGTCAGTACTGTGCTGTTCTACTTAAAGAGGGCAGCAGTGTTTGGATAAAAAAAAAAAAAAAAGTTAAATAATGCTTGCTCCTTGTAACTATGAATCAGCTAATGATAGAAAGTGTCGAAGTCTCATCTACTTTACATCAGACCCATCCTGTGCCGACAGAAGCCACGCTGCTGAGAACGATCTGTTCACCTTCAAAACCAAATGCTTCACCGGTGTCTCTCCTCTACGATCTTGGGAAAAGTGACGCGCAAGTCAAAAGCCGCCTCGACCTACCTCTGGTTAATAAAAGGAGGGGCCTGGGGCCCATTAAGAATAAGGTGATCGGTAACCCCTCTCACCAACGTCCGGGGTGAACCTCCAAAGAGTTGCGTTTACAAAGCAGGCAGACCCACATCGTGTGTGCGCCTGGCTACCTTAAACGGATGCAGGATGTGGACACACGGATGAAGTCTTCCGAGTTTCCTGAACTCCTGGGAAAGGGGTGGAAAGGAGGGCGACACAAACTCGCTCCGTTTTCATTTCCCGAGGTCGCGTCTAGGGACTCGCCCGCGAGCGCGCTCCACCAGCGGAAAGCGGGCCCCGGGGAAGCCGGCAACGGTCCGGCCGCGACCTCGCTCTGTCCCCTCTCAGGAGGGGCACGCGGGCCAGGATCTGCCGTCCTCTCGCCGCCGCCCGAGGTCGGCTCGAGGCTTGACCGGGTCCCTGCCCACCCCCGACGACCCCCGGAGGCGGTGGAGGCGGGGGCACCGCCTGCGCGCAACTCACATGTGCGGGTTCCTCCTGAAGGCGTTGGTGATGTCCTTCACCACCCGTTGCACCAGCACCGCCACCTCTTCGCTCGACTCGGCCATGTTGGCGGCGGCGGCGGCGGCTCGGGCGCGCCTCCGGGAGAGCGCCGCGCAGCCGGCGGGAGTTCCGCGGGGAGCGCGCGCGTGTGCGCCGGTTTGGCCGCGCTCCCGCCTCCGCCCACGCCGCCGCCGCCGCCGCCGCCGCCGAGCACTTCCGGGTCAGCCTGCTGGTGGCTGGGGCGTGGTGTCTGCCGTGCCTGGGGCGATCTGGGCAGTCCCCGACTTCCTCTCCTTACCTTTAACCGAGTTTGTAAGCTTCCGAGTAGGTACTGCAGGCTCGATTGCAAAATTACACATTCGCTGTTTTACATGTTTTAATTTCTAGTCCACTCGGGCCGAGGAGCAAGGGGTCCTCAAGTCACTCCCCCGGAGCCAGAGACTGGTCTGACACCCTGCACCCCAGTTCTTAGCTGTTCCAGGAACCAGGCAGGTCTCTGAGAGTCCCTGGATTCAGAAAGTTTCACTGAAAGTTTGTTTTCTAAAGCAGTTAGACCTGTGGCATTTTGAGAGCCTGTTTGCTTTATTTGCCCAGCTATAGGGATGAGGAGGTCCAGAGATGCTCCCAATTGGACCATGTTGGTGACTTCCTTTTGTCCTGCCTGCCAGTTGAACATTAAAGGAAGAAGGAAGAAAGAAGGAACTGTTATTTGCCACCTGGATATAGGATGGAAAAGTACAGTACAGAAATATTTTTTTAGATTTTCTACTTGAAATGTGTGGTTGGCCCTTTATATCTGCCACTGACTCCACCAACCAGACTGAACCAACCCTGGATAGAAAATATTTGAGGGAAAAAAGTTACCTTGTTACTGTCGTGTACTATACTATGTAGTTAGGCCTAGCATGGTTGCCTCTGTACTGAACATGTACAGACTTCTTGTTACTCCCTAAACAGTACAATGTAACAGCTATTTACAGAGTATTTGCATTATTTAAAATATATGGGAAGATGTGCATAAGTTATATGCAAATACTATGCCATTTTTATAAGAGACTTGAGCTTCAACCGATTTTGATATTTGACAGGGTCATGGAACCAATCCCCCACCAATAAGGAGGGACAATTGTACTTCATTTTGCATAATATTTGCTATCCTTTGAACACTGTCAATTTTGGAGTGAAATACAAGGTCTGACAGTTAAGTTCCTGAACTCATCCTAGAAAAAGTGCTACATACCTCATTGCTGAATATCACTATGGTCACCTTCCAAGTACACCCCTTGGGAAGCTATGCACCGATGCCAGCGCCTAGTCCACCCTTCAAAAGCAATTTTGGAACTCTTTTTCTGGAATAGACATCAGAGCTGCTGTCGTATTACCCTTGATGTCCTGAATGTCATCCAAATGTCTTCCTTTCAATATTTCTTTTATCTTCAGGTAAAGAAAGAAGTCAATGGGGGCCAGATTGGTAAGTAGGAAGGTTGTTCCTATACAGTTAGTTATTTGTTTAATGGCTAAAATCTCCTTCACAGACATGAGCTGGTGCATTGTCGTGATGCAAGAGCCGTGAATTGTTGGCAAAAAGTTCAGGTCATCTAAGTTTTTCACGCAGCCTTTTCAGCACTTCCAAATAGTAAACTTGGTTAACTGTTTGTCCAGTTAGTACAAATTCATAGTGAATAATCCCTCTGATATCTAAAAAAGGTAAGCAACATTGTTGCAACAAGTTCCCCGAATTTAAAATTGTCAGAACTCCTTTGTGTGTGTGTGTGTGTGTAGATAGATAAATATAGATATATAGAGAGGGCGCCAAAAAAATGTACACACATTTTAAGAAAGGAAAAAAATGTGTTAATGTTGTACTCAATATATACCGATAACAAAACATGAATACAAGTCACGTTTGACTTCTGCAATTACAAGAGGTGTTAAAAGTGGTTACCATCAACATCAAGAGACTTCTGATTATAGTGAACTACTGCTTGAGCAACGCTGACCAAAATGTCCACTTTTATACATTGTCTTGGCCTCCCTGGTATGCATAGAGGATATAAACTAAAATGTTAACAATGATTATCTGTATGATAGAATTAATTACTGGATGTAATTAAGATCTATAAATATACATTCTTTATACTCTTCTGAATGTTTCAAACGTTCTACAATGAAACCTAATGTATGTGTTGAAGTCCTGGAGGGAAAGAGGACACCAAGGTGGTTTTAATGACAGTCCTGTAATAACTTTTGTGAAGAGTTGGAGGTAACCTTATAATCTGTTTCCATCTTTGCTCTATGTTATTCTACTTATATCACAATGTTGTATTGTTTATTAACTCCATTCATTTGAATTTGAAGTCCATTTTCTCATAGTAATACTATGCAAGATAGAGTGTAAATAGCACTAAACACATTCTTACTGATTAGTACTACAAAAAATCCCTTATTTCTCCCATTAAAAAAATTAAGTGCTCAATTAATATACATATCAAATATATATATCAAATAATATCCTCTAGGTCCATCCATGTTGTTGCAAATGGTAAGATTTCGTTCTTTTTTATGACAGAGTAATACTCCATTGTATAAATGTACCACAATTTCTTTATCCAATTGTCTATTGATGGGCATTTCTGTTGTTCTCATATCTTGGCTATTGTGAATAGCGCTGCAATAAATACAGGGGTGCATATATTTTTTTCAAATTATTGTTTTGGATTTCTTTGGATAAATACCCAGTGGTGGAATTGCTGGGTCATAAGGTAGTTCTATTTTTAATTTTTTGAGGAAACTATAATGTTTTCCATAGTGGCTGCACCAAGTTGCAATCCTACCAACAGTGCACCAGGGTTCCCTTTTCCCCACAACCTCGCCAGTGCTTGTTGTTTGTTGATTTATTGATGATAGCCATTCTGACAGAAGTGAGGTGGTATCTCATTGTGGTTTTTATTTGCATTTTTTTTAATGATTAGTGATGTTGGGCATCTTTTTATATGTTTATTGGCCATCTGTATGTCCTATTAGGAAAAATGTCTCTTCATGTCCTCTGCCCATTTTTAAATTGGATTGTTTGGTTTTGGTGTTGAGTTGTATGAGTTATAAATTTTGGATATTAACCCCTTATCAGATATATCATTGGCATATATCTTCTCCCATTCACTAGGATGTCTTTTTGTTTTGTTGATGACTTACTTTGCTTTGAAAAAACTTTTTAGTTTGCTGTAGTCCCATTGTTTATTTTTTCTTTTGTTTCCCTTGCTCGAGAGAAAAAAATCAGTAAAAATACTACTAAGGGTGCTATCTGGGAGTTTATTTCCTATGTTTTCTTCTAGGAGTTTTATGATTTAAGTCTTTAATCCATTTTGAGTTTATTCTTGTATATGGTATAAGAAAGTGTTCCAGTTTCATTTTCTTGCATGTATCTGTCCAGTTTTCCCAGTACCATTTATTAAATAGGCTGTATTTACCCCACTGTAAATTTTTGCTTCATCATAGATTAAATGACCATAATTCATATAGCCATGGATTTATTTCTGGGCGCTCTAGTCTGTTCCATTGATCTATGTGTCTGTTTTTATGCTAATACTATGCTGTTTTGATTACTATAGCCTTGTAGTATACTGTGATATCAGGTAGTGTGATACCTCCCACTTTCTTCTTATTTCTGAGGATTGCTGTGGCTATTTGGGTCTTTTATGGTTCCATATAAATTTTAGGATTATTTGTTCTTGTTTTCTGAAAAATGTCATTGGTATTTTGATAGGGATTACATTGAATCTACATATTGCTTTGGGTAGTATTGATATTTTAAACATTAATTTTTCCTATTCATGAGCATCATATATGTTTCCATTTATTTGTATCTTCTTTAATTTCTCTCTTCAATGTCTTATAATTTTTTGAGTGTAGGTCTTTTACTTCCTTGGTTAAATTTATTCCTAAGTATTTTATTGTTTTTGATACAATTGTAAATACGATTATGTTCTTAATTTCTTTCTGATAGTTTGTTATTCATGTATAAAAATGGAACTGATTTCTGAATATTAATTTTGTATCCTCCTATTTCACCAAATTTATTTATGAGTTCTAATAGATTTTTGGTGGACTCTTTGGCGTTCTATACATATATAGTATCATATCATCTGCAAATAATGACTACTTTACTTCCTCCTTTCCCATTTGGATGCCTTTTATTTCTTTTTCTTGTCTGATTACTGTGGCTAGACCTTCCAGTACTATGTTGAATAAAAGTGGAGAAAGTGGGTGTCTTTGTTTTGTTCCTGATCTTAAGGAGAATGCTTTTAGCTTTTCCCTGTTGAATATATTAGCTGTGGGTTTGTAGTATATGGCCTTTATTATGATGAGATATGTTCCTAATAATCCCACTTTGCTGAGACTTTTTATCATAAATGGATGCTGGATGTTGTCAAATGCTTTTTCTGCATCTATTACTATGACCATATGATTTTTATTTTTCATTTTGTTTATAGGGTGTATCATGTTAATTGATTTGTGGATATTGAACTAAGCTTGCATACCAGGAATGAATCCCACTTGATCATGGTGTATGATCTTTTAATGTATTGCTGAATTCAGTTTACTAATATTTTGTTGAGGGTTTTTGCATCAATGTTCATTAGGGACATCAGCCTATAGTTCTTTTTTTTGTAATGTTTTTGTCTGGTTTTGTTATCAGGGTAATGGTGGCCTCGTAAAATGACCTTGAGAGCCTTTCCTCCTCCTGGATATTTTGGAATAGTTTGAGGAGAATCAGTGTTAATTCTTTTTTTGAATGTTTAGTAAAATTTACCTGTGAAGCTATCTGGACCAGGACTTATTTGTTGGGAGCTTGTTGATTACTGATTCAGTTTTGTTGGTGGTAACCAATCTGTTCAGATTTTCTGTTTCTTGTTGATTCAGCCTTGGAAGGTTGTACTCTTTTAGGAATTTATCCATTCCTTCCAGGTTGTCCAGTTTGATGATGTATAGTTGCTTGTAATATTTTCTTAAATTTTTTTGTATTTCTGTGGTGTCTGTTTACATTTTTCCTTTTTCATTCCTGATCTTATTTAGTTGGGTCCTTTCTTTCTTTCTTTCTTTCTTTCTTTCTTTCTTTCTTTCTTTCTTTCTTTCTTTCTTTTTTTTGATGAGTCTGGTTAAAGGTTTGTCAATTTTGTTTATCTTTTCAAAAAATCAGCTCTTAGTTTCATTGATCTTTTGTATTGTTTCTTTAGTCTCTATTTTGTTTATTTCTGTACTAATCTTTATTATTTCCTGTCTTGTACTCACTTTGGGCTTTGTTTGCTGTTCTTTTTCTAGTTCACTTAGGTGTCAAGTTAGACTGTTGATTTGAAATTTTTCTTGTTTCTTGAGTTAGGCCTGCATTGCTATGAATTCCCTCTGAAGACTGCTTTTGCTGTGTCCTATAGATTTTGGGTCATTGTGTTTTCATTTTCGTTTGCCTCAAGGTATCTTGAGTTCTTCCTTGATCTCATTGTGACCCATCATTATTTTGTAATATGTTATTTAGCCTCCAGGTGTTTGTGTGATTTTCTGCTTTTTTTTTTTTTTTGTAATTGATTTCTAGTTTCATAGCATTGTGTTCAGAGAAGACACTTGATGTAATTTAAGTCTTCTTAAATTTATTGAGACTTGTATTGTGGCCTAACATGTGATCTATCTTGGAAAATGTTCCATGTGCACTTGAGAAGAATGTATATTCTGCTGCTTTGGGGTGAATTGCTATAAATATATCAATTAAATTCATCTGGCCTAGGCATCATTTAAGGCCGCTATTTCCATGGTGATTTTCTGTCTGTAAGATACCAGTGTCTGTGGGGTGTTAAAGTCCCCTAATATGATTGTGTTACTGTTGATCTCTGCCTTTATGTAGGTCAATATTTGCTTTATATATTCAGGTGCTCCTATGTTGGATGAATAAATGTTTACTAGGGTGGTGTCCTCTTGTTGGATTGATCCCTTTGTCATTATGTAATGTCCTTCTTTGTCTCTTATTATAGCCTTTGTTTTAAAGTCTATTTTGTCCAATATAAGTATTGCTAATCCAGATATTTTCTCATTTCCATTTGCATGACATATATATATTTTTTTGTTTTTTGTTTTTTTTTTAGCCGAGCCATCCTGCCACTTGTTGGCAGCTCAGCGGCAGCTCAGCTCAGGCCAGGAGTCGAACCCGGTGATACTGTTGCTCAGAGCTTGCACTCTTGAGCAAGCTCTTAACCAACTGAGCCACTCGGCCGGCCCTATGACATATTTTTTTCTATCCCTTTACTTTCAGTCTGTGTGTGTGTTTCAATCTGAGACAGCATATGCATGGGTCTTGTTTTCTTATCCATTCAGCTACCCTATGTCTTTTGATTGTAGTGTTTAATCCACTTACATTTAAAGTGATTATTGATAGGTACAGAGTTATTGCCATTTTACTATTCATATTTTTTATTTTCATTTGTTTGTTTTCTCCTTTCTTCTGCTTAACAAAGTCCTTAACATTTCTTGTAATACTGCCTTGGTGGTAATGAATTCCTTTAGCTGTTTCTTGTCTGGGAAACTCTTTATCTCTCCTTCAATTTTAAATGATAGCCTTGTTGGGTAGAGTAGTCTTGGTAGTAGGCCCTTGTCTTTCATCACTTTGAATATTTTCTGCCACTCCCTTCTGGTCTGCAAAGTTTCTGTTGAGAAATTAGCTGATAGTCTTATAGGAGCTTCTTTGTAAGTAACTAGTTGCCTTCCTCTTGCTGCTTTTAGGATTCTCTCTTTGTCTTTAACCTTTGCCATTTTAAATACAATGTGTCTTGGTGTGAGCCTGTTTGGGTTCAGCTTGTTTGGGACCCTCTGCACTTCCTGGGTTTGTATGTCTATTTCCTTTGCCAGGTTAGGGAAGTTTTCAGTCATTATTTCTTCAAATAGGTTTTCGATCCCTTGCTCCCTCTCTTCTTCTGGTATCCCTTCTTCACATAGGGATGATGCAAATGTTGTTATGCTTGATGTTGTCCCAACGGTCCCTTAAACTATCTTCATTGTTTTTTATTCTTTTTTCTTTGTCTTGTTCTGATTGGGTGTTTTCTGCTACCTTGTCTTCTAAATCACTAATTCGATCCTCTGCTTCATCTAATCTGCTGTGACCACTCTGAATCATCCTGAGAACACTGCAGCCAGCCACCCCTCACTTCAGACTCACAAAAACCCGAGAGCTGCCCACAAGAGACTGTGGCACAGGTTTTGGTTCACTGACCACCACCAAAAGCCCTCTGGGAGCCCTGGGCCATCCATGTAGGTGTGGAGAGTGCCTCTGGCAATGCAGCTGTAGGTGGGCGAGGCAAGGTTCCAGGGAGCTATGGGGTGTGGGTGGTGGTTTTTGCAAAATTAATGCAGTTTCAGTTGTTGCACCAGTGCTGGGCCTATGACCACTTCACAAAAACAACCTGAGAGTACTGCAGCCAGCCATCACTCGCCTCTGGCCCGCAGGTGCCCAACAGCTGACAAAGAAAGGCTGTAGTACATGGTCTGGGTCACTGCCCGCCACCAACAGTTCCTGGGCCACTGTGGGCTGTCCACTGCTGTAAGAGACCTCCACAGCTTATAGGGATGGGGTTGCCATTCAGCAGCCCAGAGTACCCTGGGCCATGTAGCACCAGCTGTGAAGGGCAAGGACCCAAAGTGTCACCATGGTGGTTCGTACACATGGATTTCACCAGACCAGTACAGACTCAGATTTGGCCCTTTGAAGGAGGGTTCAACATAGAAAAGATGGCATCCTCTTAAAGGCTAAACATGAAACAGGCTCCACACAGAGATAATGGCCCCTATCTCTTCAGCCTTCACCTCAAAGCCTCACAACTCAGTCTTTCCCCGTATGTCTCCGGTGCCCCTGGAGCTGTCGCCCCTCCACCAGAGACCACATGAGTGTTTGCAAGGGAGTGAATCTGTGTGTGGGCTTTTAAAGAGGGTATCTGGGTTTCCAGCCACTTTCCGTCTCACCAGGAAAGGCAGACATAGACCTTGTTGATTTTCACCGTCAGATACCATGGGTACTCCTCTTTCCAGGACAGGGCCGCTAGGCTGGGGAGCCTGGTGTGGGGCTGGGACCCCTGCCTTTTTTGTGGAGACCACTGCCACTGAAGTGTCTGTCCCAGTGTTCAACCACTATAGTGGGGTTTGGGGTCAGCCCATTTCATGTCTCCTCCCCTCCTACCAGTTTCAATGTGGCCTCTTTTTTATATCCTTCGATATAGAGGTTCTTTTAAGCTGCTCTTCAGATGATTCTTGAGGTTGTTCTATAATTTATTTGTAATTTTGATGTGATCCTGGGAGGCAGCTAGCACAGCATTTACCTAATCCGCCATCTTGGACCTATCTTCCTGTCACTAACTTTTAAATGTAGAATGTTAACATATTATTGAGTAAAGAAAGTTAGAAAATGGTATGTATATTATAATTACATTACAACAACAAAAACTGGAAAGTTTTATACCAAAATATTAACCGTGGTGTTGGTATTGTTATCCTGTTTTCTTTCCCTCCTTCCCTTGTCCTCTTTTTCTTCCTCCCTCCTTTTTTGTTTCCTTTCCTCCCTCCTTCCTTTTCTTCCTCCCTTCCTTCCTTCTCTATTTCCCTTTCATATTTTCCATAATACAAATAAGATTTTTTTTTTGAATCCTAAGAAAAAAATGCTGCTACTTGAATGATATGTTGCTAATTGACAGAATTGGGAGCTCTATTACAGATGATGGCATATCAGCTATCATGATTCATACCAAATATGGAACTGGCAAAGAAAGAAGTAGATTTATATTTAGCAAATAATTGTTTTACCTAATGTTCCCTCTGAAAATATTTGTTGACATATTTAGGTCTCAAATGATCGAAAACGAACATCTAGGCTGAGTCAAGTCCCATTTAGAGTTCAATGTGACTGTGGCCCTTGTGCAGTGGGAATGAAGGAGAACAGTATCCAGATGTGGATGTCTTAGGAGCTCAGTGAAGCATGGACGTTTCTTATCCTCTTAATGCAAGAGAACCCAGAAATAAATGACCTTAAAAAGGCTTCCTCAGGGCAAACGGAGTTACTTGAGAGTCTTTCCTTCCACTGATCCCTCTGATTGTAGAAGCTGGAAGTCTGCATTTAAAATTAGATATAAACCATACAGCATGTTTTGGAGGCCTGTGGGATTCACAGCATTGCTCTATGCATTTTTGCCTCCTCACCTTTCTTATGCTGCTCTCTCTGCCTGTATTGCCCTTTCTCCCGAAATGGTATCTGTACCCAGGTTAAGGAATACTACCATAAGCAGTCATCTATTTATAAATTCTAGCTTTAGACACAAAACAAAAATCTATATATTCATCTCCAAAATATATAACCCCTACCTACCCAATCTGAGAAGTGGGAGTTGTATGACCATTGTATGACCAGTGTCAGCTGTAAGCTCAGGCTGATGGAAACACCAGACACATACTCTTTGGGTAGCTCAAATGAGGTTTAAATAGCTAAATGATATAAAAGGAAACCCATCGCAGAGGTCAGTAACATCACGCAGGACAGATGGAGGTTCCGGCTTCTGAAATCCTCACCGCTGGGCACATACTTACAGATGGTAACATCTGAGTAAGGGTCCTATCAGTCCTTCTGGAGACTTAATGGCCATTCTCTTTATATCTAGATTTAAATACACCAGACTGGTTCAATTCTCCAAGTACACTGGCCTGCATAAGTGTTGGGGCTACTTACAGAGTGAAGAGCACTTTTTTTATAGTGTGGAAATAAATGAGGACCAACCAAATGAGAACAAGCAAAGGCTATTTATTCAGAGCTTGTTATAGCAAGAGAATCAACCAACATTACTTGAATTTTGGCAGAGACTCAAAGGCAGGCAGAAGAGTGTATAAAAGAGAGGGCATCAGGTACACTGTGTTGGCATAGGGAAGTGATAGGCAGGCTGGGGATGGAAATTAGGAAAGCTGTCAGTTATTCATCGAGTCCTGTTCATTTGAGGTTGACTGTTGTAGGGGTTGTTGTTTGGCTTTATGGACCATCATTAGAGATAGCAATCTGACTTTCTGAAAGTCTGACATAGCAGGCTGGATTCTTGGGCTGGTTGATTTCTTGGGCAGGTGGTTGCAGGTTATGGGTCAGACTTATATGTTCTGGTCATTGTTATTTGTATATTTATTCTCTCAATGCAACACACCTTGTGGTTGTAGTAGGAGGAACAATACAGTTGAATAAACCTGAGCATGAATAGTCTCCATTCATTGCTCTTGACCTCTCCAGACTTCTGCGTCCTGATCCAAGTATACTGTATTCTTAAATGGCATTGCAGAGCTAGAATAGGGGTTACCTTCCTAGAAGCCTCTGGGAGTCATGCTTACAAACCCTTAGATCAGCTATAAAGCATAGCCTACAATTAAAAAGAATATGGGCAGGAAATGGAAGGCAAACAAAAGCAATGACTGTTTTTTCTGCCAAACCACCTTCATGGCTACCATGTTTTATTTATACACCTTAATGCAACCACTGAGTGAGTCTCTGAAATTGTTTTGCACTACTCTTTCTTGGATTAGGCGATTTAGGACTGTGTCATCTAGACAGAGCTATTCATGTGGAGTTGTAATGATAAGTTGGGCAACTTGTTGAAGGACGTGAAGATGATATACGCGCATTGTGACAGTCAAATTACCCTTGGACAAAATACTACATGCAGGTGCTCGGAGACTGATTCTGGGAATTGTGGAGTTACTGCTACACCTCTGGCAGGGAAGTTTAGATTCGAATGAAGCAAAAACACTGAAAAGTAAATCAACTAATCTTTCTTCCTTGGGTTTTGTTTGAATAAGAAGAGAGATTGTCAACTACTGAACTGATTTTTATACATACACTTAGAAATGTAGCACTTGGATGGCTCTCAACAAAGAATAGTAAGTAACAATAATAAAATGTTGGCAGTGCTTTCTTACCATCCATTTAGAAACATTTCTGCTTGCAATACCAGAGCCCATAATGCTTTAACCCCCAGCTGTCTGAGATGTTATATGAACCCCATGTCTCAAATGATTTCAAATGAGATTGAAGAACAAACTATTTAAAACTTAGTCCAATCAAATAAGCATTTGTTGATGGCATACGTTATTATGTAAGCACTGTCTGTCATCTTACATAGTGTCAAAAGGTGACATTTCATTTTTGATCTTGAAAAATAGGGGAAGTACAGGTTAAAGAAAATGTTGGAAAAGCTTCATAGGAACTACTAGTATAATTAAAAATAGAATGTATATATTTTTAAATCAATGGAAAATATAATAGCAATTAAACTTAGTTCATAGAGTAAATAGAAATAAAAGGAAAGGAAGAAAACATTAAAAAGAAGGAAAAAAGAAAATGTAACTAGATAAAAAAATAAGTTATGGTAAGAAAAGAAAATGGTTTAAATTCCCTTTTGAAAATTAAACATTAACTATATTCTGACTATAAATGAACCCCATCCTAAATAATGCTAAATGACTAAGAATAAAAAGCAAAGCAAAGATGCAACAGGAAAACACCAATAACCAGAGA
>NW_017731685.1:361367-364803 GCF_001890085.2 Hipposideros armiger | reverse complement strand
GCCACTCAGCTGGCCCTATGTTGAAATGTTTTAGAAATCCAGAACCCCTTTCCATCTCTAGATTCTTGAGTAACAAGAGAATTCTGAGGAAGAAAAACTCAAGTGCTTTAGTCCTATCAAGGATGATGGCCATCCCACAGGGAGATGGAATTAACTCAGTAAAGGAAAATCAGTCCAGACACAGAGAGGACGAGAGCAAAAGAAAGAAAAAGTGTGACCTAGACCTTCTTTAGTACAGAAATGAAATTTGATCCCAAGTGACAAGGCGAAGAGACAAGAGACACAAATAATTTGACAATATTTTATGAAAGCCCTGGGGTATTGCAGTGTATAATTTCACAGGAAATTAACAAGGGAGGAACTTTGGAAACTTACATGTTACTGATCTAACATGCAGCTACTTAACGTCTTAGGTAGAAAAGTCATAATGTATCTAGATAGATACAATCATAATGTATCTATGATGTATCTAGTTATAGATACATCATAATGTATCTATAAGTTTGTATATAATCAAAGTTATAGAGGTAAAGGCTAAGCTGAAGAAATAGTCCTGTAGTCTTAGAGACGAGACTCCTCTTCTGAAAACAGGAGGAAAAAAATATATATACATATATATGTGTGCATAGATATATTTGTGTATATATATATGTATATATATATATATGAATGTATATGTATATGTATGTATGTTTATGTGTGTGTATATATATATATATATATATATATATGTGGGTATGTATATATGATAGTCTATAGTGGAATGAGAATGAGAACATTCCTTGGAATCTAAAGATAAGAATGTAAGTCTGGCTTCTGGCTTTGTTTCCTGCTAGATATGTGATCCAGTTTACTTATTTTAGAAAAACAAATGATAGCGTATACCACACATCATTTTTGTAAGGCCCAAGTAAGAGAGTATATATAAACATATTTCATAAAATGATATATGGATGGATGTTTTATTGTTACTATCTACAGCAGGTTTCTGCTATTTTTGCCTACCAGGCATGCTTTCCTCTTATTTTGGAAATAGCAACCTATTTTTCCCTTTAGTCCAATCTCATACTTTTAGTCTAAAATGCTTAGTAGGGATAGACCTCATCCCTGGAGGGGAGACCATGACAAAGACCAAGCTGGGGAGAGTACCATATCACCATCAGGCCTGGCTAGGATGTTTTCAGAACAATCGTGTGAGTCAAGATAGGCCAACTGGTGTCTAGGACTTCTGTTGGAACTAGAAGAAACTTTATGTTGTGAGAGTGGGGGAATAGTGTAAATTGGGGCCTTTTGGGGGAGGGCTTGCCAGAGAATAAGCTAACCCAAGAAGGAAAGCAGAACAATGAGGTAGAGAAAGTGTATCCAAAGCCCCAGTTCACATGTGCTTGAAGCCAGAAATGCTCCTTGGACTCCCAGTTACATGAGTCCAAAAACTCTTTTCATCCTAACTAGTTTGATTTGGCTTTCTGTTATCTGTCATCAACATTGTACTGGATGAAGTCACAATTATTAGGGGAAATTTAACCAGAAATCATTAGTTACTTGGAAAACTTCTGTCCCTGATCTATATTAAAGCAATTATATGACTACTTCAAATTCAGACCTTAAAAGCAGGGAAGTTTTGGGTTGGCCGAGTGATGCGATGGTGAAGAACTGGCTTGGGACGCCAGAGGGCCTCGGTTCGGATCCCACATATGAGGGCCAGTGACACTGCCCTCTACAGCTAAGATGCTGAACAACAGCTCAACCTAGAGCTGGGCTGCCGTGAGTTGNAAAAATAGCACTTTCTGAAATATCACTTATTTTAGTTTTCTATTGCTACATAATAAATGATCACAAATTTAATGGATTCAAACAACACTCATTTATTAGTTCATAGCTTTATATGTCAGAAGTCTGGGCAAGCTTCACTGGGTTCTCTGATTTGGGTCTCACAAGGCCAAGATCAAGGTTTCAGCTGGACCGGGCTCTTATCTGGAGTTCCTGGGGGAAGAAATCACTTCCAAGCTCCTTCTGGTTGTTGGCAGAGTTCATTTCCTTGCAGTTGTAGGACTAAGGTCTCCATTTTCCAACAAGCTGTCAGTTGTGGATCATTCTCATAGCTCCTAGAGGCCACCCTCCCACCCCAAACTTAAACCCTCCATCTTCAAAGCTAACAGTGACACCTCAAACCCTTCTGTTTCAGATCTCTGACTTGCACTGCTGCCACCAGCCGGAGAAAACTCTCTGCTTTCAAAGGGCTTGTGATTAGATTTGGTTCACTGGATAATCTCCCTTTTGATGAACTCAAAATCAACTGATTAAGTACTCTTACTTGAATCTGCAAAATCCCATTTGCCATGTAATGTGTCACAATCACAAGTGAGACACTGCATTCATTATATTCATACTCCCTCTGATTAGGGCAGGAAATCTTGGTGAGAGGGCATGGATTTTAGGATTCTGCCTACCACCTCACTCTTGGGCTTCTTTCCACTTCCTGCCACGTGAATCCTGAAGGCTCAGCAGCCTTTCCAAATATTTCGGAGTCTCTCTGTTAATTTTATCAAAATTTGAATTTCCCCCCCTCATTTCAGAAGATTTCTATGATGGGAGAGGGAAAATGCTGATTAATGCACCCATGTTCACACTGAAAATTTCCCTGACCACTTTTTTGATAGTGATTTACCTCTTGGTCAGATTGTTTTGTGATTCCAAGGTTTGTTTCTTTAGAGTATCCATTTAGAGTTCTCTCAAATGCTGCCCCTAATAATTGAAACAACCGAGTTGGGCGGTGGTAGGGGACCTAAATCTGTTCTTTGTTGTTTTTGCTCATCCTACCAGCTTATTTCTTTCAATGTTTGCCAGTAGTTTCTTGTGTGCTCTCATTTGTTAAATTTAATCTGGGGGAATCCTGAGAGTCTAAATTGTAGATATTTTGCTTCTGAGAGGATTTATATTTTCAAAGGCCCCTGGCTTAATTCAGGAGGCTTGATATGAGCTCTCCAGCCTTGCCAGAGGTCCAAAGCTTAGTCTCCAGGCGGTAGTTCTGATCCTAGTATTAGTATCGGGGCACGCATATATTTTGAATTTATTTATTTTTCCCTGATCTGGTTTCAGTTCATCTGTATTCCAACCTCCTCTCACTTTCTACCTCTCTCCTGCCCTTTCTTCCTTCCTATCCACCCCCCGCCCCACCCCCCGCACTTAGGTTGTGCTAATAAAACACAGAATAAAATGTATGGGACATAGTTGGGCTTTGGTCAGAGAGAAACACTATGCTCTTTTACAAGAAGCCCTTATAAAGGGGATCAAGATCAAAGTGATGCACATCCAGAGGTTTCAGCCATAATGAAGATGAAGAACAGGTAGCTTTGTTTACACTGTTTACCTGAGAAAAGAGAAGGCACATCAACTCTCTTCAAATATCTGAGAGAATCTTATGAGAGAGAGAAGT
>NW_017731685.1:355570-357927 GCF_001890085.2 Hipposideros armiger | reverse complement strand
AAAAAAAAAACAAAAACAGGGAAGTTTTCATTTTCTTCTGTACATTTTTCCTTCTTAGACTCTGTCTTCCAGAGTTAGCATAATAGAAAGGTACTAAGATCATTAAAGTTTCCTTTTGGTCAAATTATAATAAGTTTCTTTCCAAATAGTTTGAATACCATAATGTAGCCTATCTTCTATAAATATTAATGTTTTGAAATGGTTTTGGATGATTATGTTAATTTTTTTCATAATATTTTGTTATTATTTATGAGTATTTACTTTTTCATTTATCAAATATATATTCAAAGTCCCATAAGCCAAGCCTAAATCTTTATTAATTTTTCTCTTGGTAGGAAAAAAAATAGATTCAGGAGCAAATGCACAGCAGACTTTAAAAAAAATAAGTAACTGAGAATTTAGCTAATATTTAATGAATTATTTACACATTTTAAACTCAAAACCAGGGGTTCTTCACTTTTTTGGTATGTGTGAAATGGAACTTTTGAACATCTAGTGAAGTCTGTGGACCTGTTTTCTGAATAACGATTTTTAAATGTGTAAAATGACACACAGGATTACAAAAGGAACTAATCATAATAGCATATGTAAATGCCAAAAAAGACAAATTAATGATATAGTATTACATGTACTTTTAAAAAATTAATGCATTAATTAAGAAGAACCAGCATGGATTTACTACCTACCAGAATTTTAAAGTAGTATGAGTGTAAATGCTATTTTGGGATATTTGCAACAGCAATCACGTAATAAAAAAATATCTGTGATTTTATGTGTGACCAAGTCACAAGCGTTGCTAATGCCATTGTGGTCTGTTGCCTACATTTGTAATTGAAGGAAATGCAAATCTGTTAGAGGTTAATGAAAATGAAGCTGTAATTTTTTTTGTCTGAGTTATGAATTCTGGGTTAATACCTATTCTAAATATTTTCATGTAAATGATATGATAAATAGAAATTCAAAGTAAACTTGGAATAAGATTTATAGTCAAATTATATTTTAATTAAAGGAAAATCTAAATTTACTTTAAATTAATTTTTAAAATTAAATTAGTTGGAAAATAAGCCATAATTTTAAATATAATTAATCAGTGTTGTATTACACTGGGAGACTAATACTGAGCAAAGATTGGGTTGAAAGTCCAACTGTCTGCATTCAAATCTCATCTTCATTATTTGGTAGCTGCATAATTTTGGAAAGTCACTTGAATTAAGTAAGCCCTATTTTTTTGATATTTAGAATACATCTAAAATAGTTTCAACTTGATAAGGGTGCTGTGATAATTAAATGATATAATTACATATGTTGGAATGCCTAGTAGTGCATAGCAACTATTGGGTTGTCGGAAAAGTCATGACGTATTTTGTCTATGTTTTTCAAAGGTCATTTATTTATATAAAGAACAAAGATCAATGAATGATATATGGCCCATTTTGTACGATAACCTTTTGCCATCTTTCAGTGAGCTTCATAATTCCTCATTCATAGAAGGACCTGTCTTTATTTGTGAAAAACTGAACAAGGTGCTGATTTACAGCCTCATCTGAATTGAACGTTATACCATGCAAGGAGTTTTTTTGGTGTTTTTTTTTTATTTTTTATTATTAGTTTCAGGTGTACAGAGCAATGCAATAGTTAACCTTTTCACCCCTCACAAAGTAACAACCCCTCTCCCCCCACTCACTGCCCTCCCACCCCTGATGTCATACTTATCTATTACAATTCCATTGACTCCATTCCCACACTCTACTCCACATCCCATGACTATGTATTAAATTATAGTGGACATATATTATTCAACAGCAGCTTCATAAATACAGAGCAGGCCTCTACACTGTCTATGCATTGGTCTTCTTGACCAGACATGAGTCCAACTGGCCCCCTAAAAAATATTTACATTATTGATTATAGTCCCCAGACTGTCTTTTCTACCCCTTAGGCCATATTGTAGTTACCAGATTATATTGTCTCATCTCTTTCCCTTTCCCTTCTCCTTCATCCTCACCCCCTCCCAATTAGTAACCATCAGTTTTTCCTCTGTGTCTCTGAGACTATTTATGTTTACATTTCTCATTTATTCAGTTCTTTAGATTCCACATATAAATGAGATCATATGGTATTTGTCTTTCTCTGACTGACTTATTTCACTTAGCATAATGTTCTCTAGGTCCATCCATATCGTTGCAAATGGTATGAGGAGTTTTAAAGAGAGCGAAACAAGTGGAAGTCTGACAGTGCAAGGTCAAGCGAGTATGGTGGGTGTGGCAACACATCCCATCCAAGCACCAGTATTTTTTTTTTTTTAGCTGAGCCATCCTGCTACCTGTTGGCAGCTCAGTGGCTGCTCAGCTCAAGCT
>NW_017731685.1:314461-355188 GCF_001890085.2 Hipposideros armiger | reverse complement strand
CACCACATTGTTGTAAACAGCCCACTTCTCATCACCAGTTATCATTCGCTTCAAAAGAGGATTGTTTTCCTCACGTTTAATGAGCATATTGCAGATGTTTGTATGCGCCGTCAAATGAACTTCTTTGAGTTCCTGCAGAACCCAAATATCGAGCTTGCTTATGTATCCCAACTTCTTCAGGTGGTCGTGAACACTTGAATGATAGATGTTCAATGTTTCTGCAATCTCTGGTGTCATGTAACATGGGCTTGACTCAATCAATGCTTTTATTTTGTCGTCATCAACCTCAGTGGGCCTCCCTGACCGAGGAGCATCATTGAGATCAAAATCACCAGCATGGAATTTTGTGAACCATCGTTGGCACTGATGTTCTTGTAGAGCATTGTTACCGTAAACTTGATGCAACTTTTCAGAAGCTTGACGCGTGTTCTTCCCTTTATGGAAGTAAAACAGTAAAATATGGCAAAAATGCACAATTTGGTCTTCCATCTTCAACTTGTTGTAAAATCTCCAAAACTCAACCAAATCGCTCAATTTTTTTTTTAGAATGAAGCTAGAACTGTCAACCGTCGCAAACATGCTTCATGACTTTTTCGACAACCCAATAGAAAGTGCTAAATAAATACTGGCTTTGCTGTTTCCTGATTACCATCCAGGTTCCCTGCATTGTGCTACACACACCAGGGATGCAAAAATGATGGTGTCCTCAAGTCACTCTAGCTGGAAAGATAGGCATATAAATAATTAACTTTTGTGTGATATGATGGGTGACATCATAAAACTAGTTCAAGATGCTGCAGGAGCAGAGAGGAAGGAGTGGGGAGAGGGAGATACACTTTCACAGAGAAGTTGATACCTGTGCTGAGTATTGAAGTGCCAGACCAGCTTGGTTGATTTTGCTAATGGCCCATCATCACCACCCTCAGTTTCTATATAGGGGAAGGTCAGACTGATAGAGGGGAGGGAGAGCAGTAGTGAGAATGTCTTTGGATAGAGTTGGCATAATGCTATGGTCTCCTCTTCTCTCCTTTCCATTCAAGTCAAGTGAGAGGGGTTTTGAAATACTCTCAGACAGCTACACATATTCCCCAAGGATTTGGAGCACTTGGTGAATGGTGCCCATTTCCAATCTAGAAATGTCTAAAAGTCAGAGGCCTCCTGGAGCTGTGTGTGATGGCAGAGCCTAGAGAGAAGCAGCTATGCTTCCATGGTTTGGAGGACACCAAAAGTCCTGAGTGTTTCTTGGGGGCAACAGTGGACATTGGAGAGATTAACTGGGCACATGGGCCAATTTCAAAGGACTCTGTCCAAGTAGTACACCTGCTCGGGTAAGGTGACCTCAGCAATCAGGAGGACACACAGCTTCCTCTTAGCAATGATGCAGTTTTCTCAGGGGGCCCTTGAGGAACCAGCAAAATCTCCCCGTGAGGTACATTTGGGCATCATCACCCAGAGGGCCTTGACACCAGATTCCAAGTTTACCAGTTAAATAATTCCTTCTTCCCCCTAACCTCTCTCCCCTTCCTCAATCCCAGCAGGGCGAGAAACTGCATGGTGAGCCCAGGAGGAAGAGAGGAGCAATTAAGGTGGGGGAATGATAAAGCAGCTGACCCTGCTCCAATTTCCCTGGAGGGCAGGCTCCACAGGGGACTCACCTTTATAGCCTCCACAGCACAATATCTCAAAAACCTTCCTTTTCGGGCAAACACTATTTGTTGAACAGTACCTACAGCTTCCTATGAAAAGATGAAAAGAAATGAAACATTTTAACTTTTTTCTGCATCTTGAACCATGTTCCAAATTATAAGGAATATACTAATTACTCATAGAATGGGTGACAAGAAACATGGAAATGAGTACCCTTATTCTATTCTAAGTGTCTTGTTCCTTTATTTAAATAAATGTTGTCATACTTAACTTGCTTTTACCCCCTCCTGACTTTACAAGATGATCCCTCTCCCTAGCTTAAACCTCCCTACGTTAAAGCAACCTAAACATGATTCTATAGAAAGATATTTAAGTAACAGAGGAAACAGCAACACAAGTCTGACATTTGCCAACTGAGCATGGGAAACTAAAAATCATGCAACACTCAGACAGTCCCTCAAGGTTCAGAAAGTTTTCTAGTTTCTTCCCTCGGCTCCCCACCTCTATCCCGGACTGGGACTCTGGGCACACTCAGCTGTGTGCTTGGCTTACTCAACAACCAGAAACCTCCTGCACACACCTGATTCTGGGAGAAGCCTTTCAGTCAGTTCCCTACCGGCCTGCTCACCGGGTAGCTGGGGGTGGATCTTGTGGGGAGTAAGGGAAAATGTCCACCATCGCCAAAAGCAAAAAAGAGCCCAAATCCAACTTCTTTTCTCTGAGCTTCTTCCCTGGGGAAAAGTTGCCTTTATCCAGATTAAAGACATGAGGAACAAAGAAAGCCACAACAATATTGGACCTAACTACAAGCACAAACTCCGTTCATGAGAACTGTTAACTGGTAGCTAAACTGTCTCATTCTTATTGCTAATGAACAGTGAAGGTACCCAAGAAACCCAAAGCAGTACAGGGGAGAAAAGGAAGAAACCAAGGGCTTAGATCATTTGTGAAAGTCGATAAGTCTTTGAATAGTTAAGGATATTCAATTTGTCAGATATGAAAGAAATCCCTAATCTGCATTTATGTTAGAGCATGTCATCACTAATCCAGAACATTACATTTTTATCATAATAGTTATAGGCAATTCTGTCAAAGAATTTCACTTATTGGCTGGATTAGATATCAAAATAAGGGAAATGCTGAATTATAGAATACTCTGCATTGAATATTTAATAAATTAATCCCCTGTGCTGATAGGAGTTCCAGAAATAATGCCAGTTGTGTGACAGCATTTAATACTAGTTAATAAAAATGGCTTGAGAGCAAGTCAAAGCCTAACAGGCGTGCAATCCAAATTAGAAGCACAGAAGAATCATACTCAAGGTTATAATCAGTAAAAAAGATCATTGGCGGTTGTGAATAGTTAAAGGAAAAGAAAGAAGATTGAAGCTTTTGTCAGACTGACTCCTTGGAGAGTTCCTGGGTCATTAAACATGAGCTTCTTCATATAAATTTTGACCCTGGTTTCTAGGTCATATTTATCTTTCATATTTTTCATATAACTTTGAATTATACCAGAGTTTCAGCAATAGATTGTAACTCTAAAATCCATATCAATTCTCAAAGGAGGAAGAAGAGGAAGAGGAAACAGATGGAGAGAAGGAAAAAAAGGGAAGAAGACAGGAGTAGGAGCAGGGCAGGGAGGAACGAGGGATAGCCAGACATTTCTCATTCATTTTGACATAGCAGGTGGACCCCAATTTTTATATATGAAATATTCAAAGGTGAACCCTTAGATGTATACATAGTGGTTAACAGGAGTCCCCTATTCCTGGAGACTAAAAAAAAACAAAATGAAAAAAACAACTGCAATACTTGATAAGGACATTAATACTTAGTTTTAAATTTAAACACCAATTTCTTATATATTTAAACTAGATTCAACAGAGATAATACAAATTCATCTACTTACTTAATTTAAAATTTTGTCTCTCAGCTTAAATGAATGACATTTAGTAGAGAGAAGAAATGGGAGAACGTGCTAATGGTGATTTTGGAAGGTCCTGAGCAGACGCTTTTCCACGGATTGAGCAGATGAATTGTTAAGACAGGAAAGGAAAGGAGATGAAGAGGTTTGCTCTGTGATCATTTACATCTGGCTCATTTACATCTGTTTCAGGTTTGCTGTCCTGCTCAGGCCTACTGGGCAATCTCTTTAAGGATCTGGTAATGCTAATATATTGTAGAAATATATTAGACTAGGGTCAGATGATGAGATTCCCACTTCCTGAACTGGTCTGCCGATACTTATCCTACAAAAAAGTCCTGTTTGAAAAAAACCCAAGACGCTAATTCAAAAAAATATATGCACCCCTATGTTTATTGCAGCACTATTTACAATAGCCAAGACTTGGAAACAACCGAAATGCCCATTGGTAGATGACTGGATTAAGAAACTGTGGTACATTTATACAATTATACAACTCAGCTGTAAACAAGAAGGAAATCGTACCATTTGCAACGATATGGATGGACCTAGAGAACATTATGCTAAGTGAAATAAGTCAGTCAGAGAAAGACAAATACCATATGATCTCACTTATATGTGGAATCTAAAGAACTGAATAAATGAGAACTGTAAACATAAATAGTCTCAGAGACACAGAGGAAAAACTGATGGTTACTAGTTAGGAGGGGGTGGGGATGAAGAAGAAGGGGAAGGGATGAGACAATATAATCTGGTAACTACAATATGGCCTCAGGGATAGAAAAAGACAGCCTGGGGAATATAATCAATAATGCTGTAATATTTTTTAGGGGGCCAGATGGGCTCATGTCTTGTTAGGGAGACCACTTCATGGACAGTGTAGAGGCCTGACCACCGCACTGTATTTCTGAAGCTGATGTTGAATAATATTGTATGTCAACTATAATTATATATACATGTAGTTACAGGACGTGGAGTAGAGTGTGGGATTGGAAACAATGGAATTGTAATAAATAAGTATGATATTGGGGGTGGGAGAGCAGTGGATGGGGGAGGGGGGTTGTCACTTTGTGAGGGGTGAAAAGAATATTGCATTGCTTTGTACACCTGAAACTAATAATAATAATAAAAAGAGATGTTCACCAAAAAAAAAAAAAAAAGTCCTGTTTGAGCCACCTGAGCTTATCCCAAAGCTATCATGGTGAAAGAAATTAATATAAATAGAAAACATTGCTTTAAGACCTACACTTCACTGGTTTGAAGGAAACAGGAATAAGTCAAGTGTGTTGAGGATCAGTGATTTCAAATTTATAAAGCATAAAGCTTATTATTGGGTTTGAAGTGAAAAGATCATTATCACCAGTAACACATCCAGATATCTTCCCAACATTTTTCTGATTCAGACTATTAAGTTTCGTATTAAAATATGATTAAAAGATACTCATTAAAGAGAACTTGTAAACAGACAAAGCTTGAAAAACAGTGAATATACTGAGGAAATTTCACACAAACAACAAGCACATTTTAGGGTGCTTTTCCCAAATACTAAGGATAAAGTTAGAATGTAATAACACCAGTAGTACGTAGTTCAAATTTAATTGAGGGCTGAGCATCTGTTAGGCAATGTTCCACCTGCTTTCAATGTAGTTATCTTATATAATCCTCACAAAACTCCCCTACAATAAATACTGTTGTATTCCTATTTTGTCGACAAGGAATCAACAAACCAAAAATTCTACAGAATGTACTGGCATATACAAAGAGAATGGAAAGCATCTAAATTTCAAGTTATCAGAGAGTTAATCTCCTACATCTCAACTATCTAATACACATAAAAGACAATGAAGTTTATAAAGTTACTATAAAGGAGAAAGGGAGTAGTATAACAAAAATGCACATTCGTAGACTCAAACAGATTGTCAGCTTGGCTTAAGGAACTCTAAAATAACAAGCTATCTTTTGGTTGTTTTCTTAATTTGCTGCTGCTTGGTGTGCTGAAAAGCATTTAAATCTCTGCAGCACTCATGCACCACAGAGAAGTCTTGGCTCTGGGCAGCTTCTGTCTTTGTGTCAAATTGGCTGCCCAGACCTGACATCTTGGTTGCACATTTATTATTTTGCCACCACTTTAAGCATAAGTAAAATAAACACACAACCAAACCAATGATAATAATGATGATAATATTTGGAGCAATAGCAATATAGTACTATGCTTTGTACAGAACTGAGCTTAATACAGATCTTATTTACCCTTTTAAAGCTGACTTCTATTTCTCTTTTCATTCCTTCAGGAAGGAAAGGGCTAAAATAGCAGTCAGAACTCTACTAGCATTTAGCTGGTTTGGTTTTAAATAACATGGCTTGACTGTGGATGTCGGTAAAATAGGAGCCTTCATTTCCAAAGGCACCCACACCGGGCTCCACAGGCCACAGAAAAGCACTTAGAGGTCGTGTGTAATCAAATTTGTGAAAACTGATCCAATAAAGCCCCTCACTATTGGAGTGCTATAATAAATCATGTAGAGAATCTATTTGTAATGCAAAATATCTCTTAATGTCTCTGTTTCTAAATTTGAATTTTTGTGTACATGTGGTCTTTGAAAAGTAAGACCCTTCTGGAATTTATGGAAGCCCAAGTACATCTAAAATAATCAAATGCGATGTTATTCATTTGCTCATGCAACACTTTGAAATGATGCCGTGTCCTAAAAGAACGGTGCCAGGTCGGAGGGATGGCCATGATTAAGTCCATTAATGCCCTTCAGGTATTTAACTGTGGTTGGGGAGGAGAAATCTGATGTGTTAAATATTTTTCACTTGGAAAATAAACAATGAAATAAACACTTTCCTTCTATAAGACAACTGATTTCTTGAAGGCAATGCCAGAGATAATCTTTTTGAAATATCCTTCTCACATATATAATTCACAACACAATAATGTGATGAATTTTTGTTGTCACAGAATAGCAAATGTTTAAATGATAAGAACTTGGCAAGTCTTAGGGAGCTGAATGTCCCTAAACTGTTCCTAGAATCTGAAGGGCCCTTATTTTCTTGTGTTCACTTTGCCTCCTCCACAGTCCCCGCCCCTCCTTCATGTTCAAGAGAAAGAAACTCAGAAAGGTTGAGAGAGCAGCTGAAACTGGGACCAGCCAGACCTCCTCCTCAGACTTTTTAGCTGATTCGTTGAATGATTCAGCTCTTCCACTTTATCAATTAGAAAAGCTATATGGAAATAACATATTTTAAGGTTTGAGGGGTTTTCTCCTGCTTTCTTTTAGTCAAACATGTAAGCAGAAGGTGTGGTGGCAACAGATGATGGATGGTTAAAGCAACTTCCGCAATGACAGCGCAGCGGGCCCCACTCCGGGCTCAGGTCCCAGTAACCCTTGACCGACCCGCGTCTCCCGCTTAACTCCTCCCAGCCACTCCCGGGATTAGGCTGGTGGGCGGGTCCCAAGATGCAGATCTCTCTCCCTCTTTCTATGCAGCCCGGACGCTCCCCTCATTGCATTCTGGGGAATGTAGTTTCCTTTGAATCAGCAGCTACTCTGTCTAGGAAACCAAGGCTGTTAGGTTTGAGGGATCCGCCCCTCCATTGACCCCGCCCCAGGTTGCTTGGGAGATGAGAGACGCCGAATCTTGGTCGACCTTGGCGCCGGGCAGCATAGGTGCAGAGGGAAATCCTCTGAGATCTGTACCTCGAGGGCGGCCATGGAGCACTTTGACAGATTCTGCCAGGACGTGTGCAGCAGTAGCCAATACCGGTTTGAGCTCGGACCCACCGACTTGCTGGAGCGCAAAGGCTCCCTGACCCTCCGCTCCCATCACAAGAAATACTCGAAGCCCGTGTTGGTGTATTCCTGGTGAGCGAGCTTTCCAAAGTTTCTGGTTCCCTGGTGCCGGCAGAGGGAAAAGGGAAAGGATGGGGAGGAGAGGAAAGGACAGTAATAGAGAGATAGATGACAAGGGTGGAGAAGAGAGAATAAACAGAAGAGAGTGAGAATAGAGGAAAAAAGTAGAGGAAGAAGGGAAAAGAAGGAAATGGTGAGACTGAAAAAGATGAGACAAGAGAAAGAACTGAGAGAGGAGAGGAGAGAGAAAAGAAACGAAAACGGATCTTCAAAGGAGAGGTGGAGAAGGTAAGAGGGGAAAGGAGTGGGACAGGAGAGCTTTCCAAGACCAGCTCCTCAGCACACTCAGAGACCTGCTGCAGCCAGCGCCCCGGCCACCAGAGGTCACAGGTCACCCAGAAGCAGGGGCTTCTGCTGGAGGTTTGCTTAGGCCTGGAAACCGTGTTTCTGAGACAAGCACTTACTCATAAAAGGCAGGGTCCGTTAGGAGGCTGGAGGCACAGCAGGAGGGAGATGTTTGTTCGGAGGATGGGCTCCAGAGCTGCCATTTCTTGGAGGCAGTGAGACACACTGAATGATTTGAAACACGTCCCTAAGTATCCCCTAGGCTACCAGGACTCTTCTAGCCAGAGATTGCAAACTGGTATTTCCCACTGGGTAAGGCCAATGGTTCATATGGTATGCAGTGTTCTCATTTTTTCTTTTAAATGTATTACCCACACGTAAAACCAGGAGGTTACACATACAAATCGAGGATTGTGTGTGTGTTGTTGTTGTTTTTTTCTTGAAAAGTTGAAAGGCCTGGCAACAGGATTTTATTCCTCCTGGCAACTTTGAATGCACTAGAGCTGAGCACCGGCTACTCAAGATGAGCGCTCTCTCATACATGTTCTCTCCTGGGCCCAGGAGGCATTTGTGTTACTTCCTCTGCCTTCGTCCTTGGGCTTGGAATTCACTTAGAGATTCTCTTGTTTTGTTAACTATTGCAGCAACCAATAGCAAAACCATGACATATAACTGGGAGAAAAATGGGAACTTTTAGGGCAATTAGGATTTTGTCCTTTGGGTTAATTTTGATGCTGTTGACAATAATTACTTTTGGGGTATTTGGGATATTCTAGGGAAGAGGGAAGAAAGAGAGAAAGGAGAAGTCTCCAATCTTGTCTCCTTTCTACTTTTGTCATTGAAAGAGGGATGATGTTGACTCTAGTCCCAAGGCTAAGCCCTACTCGATCCCGTTTATTCATTAATGTATGTGAGCCCTGCAGTTTCTGTCTTGCAAACTTTCTACAGCCTACTCCTTGGTTTCCCACTAGCCTACTCCCTTACTTTTACTTTTCATCCCTAAAACTGACTGCCTCTTTTGAATTCAGTGTGAGAATTTATATAGATTTGAAATCCAAAGCTACATTGGGAAACAGAAAATCTTCTTTTAGCCTCATGCAGGGCTTACCTCATGGGCCCTCAAGTGAAACACTTAGCTCTTCCATGATTCTGTCACTCCAAAAAGATTTAGGTCATAATCTAAATCAGTACCAGAAATTATTGTTAAAAATCAAGATCTTTGTCACGTGGGTAGTGCTTCTGCTCTTTTTTCCATTGCTTTGAAAAGTTGCCTTGTGAACATGGTAGCCATCAGTAGCGAAACCACAGAAGAACATAAATGAGAAGGAGGGGAGGAACTTGGTGGGGGAGGAGGGTGGTATAACACTGAAAGCCATTCTCGCCACTGCTGGAAATGGAGAAAATTCTCATGCCGTTGGCTTTACAAAGAAAGTTTGAGAGCAGGAAGAAATAAACTCAATCCAACTAACATTTGTGTGTCATGCACTGTGCTACGTGTTAGAGACACAGAGATGGATGAAAGGGATCCAGTGAGATAATCTGTATAAAGCATTTAGCACCATGTCTGGCACATAGTAAGCAGTCAGTAATATGTGCTAATACTATTTATTTAGAATAATGTAATGGTTAAAAGCTTGGGCTCTAGATTTGAACACCAACTCTGCAGCTCATGATATGGCAAGTGGCATGACTGCTCTGGGCCTCTGTTTCTGCGACTTTAAAATGGGGACAATAGGATTATTGTAAGATTAAACAAAGTATTGTACATGAAACCTTTTAACATATAGCCTGTCGCATAGTAAGCACAGTGAGAGTTATATACATATATAGGACATGGTCGTTGACCTCAAGGAATTTCATATGCCAGTAAAGCAGAATGTCAAAATCTTATTTGTGCAAAATAGAGATGAGTTTAAGAGGCAAAGGGAATGGGAAGGAGAGGGGTGTGTGTCTGTTTATGTGTGTGTGTGCGTGCGTGCGTGTGTGTGTGTGTAGTTTTCTGAGCAGGGTTTAGAAAGAATAGGAGCTTCATACTCATAGTACTCAAAAAAGAACAGGCAAGTGCAACGGAATAGAGAAATAGAAGTAGTTCTCTCTAGTTGGCAAATACAGTTGACCCTCATTATTTTTGGATTTGGTATTTGCAAATTCATCTACTTGCTAAAATTTATTTGTAACCCCAAAACAACACTCGCAGCACTTTATGGTCATTTATGACATGTGCAGAGAGGGAAAAATTTTGAGTCACCTTCCACACACATCCCCAGCTGAGGTCAGACAAAGTGACACTGCCTTCATGTTTCAGCGCTCATACTGTGAACAAGTGTTCTTTTCACAGTCTGTTTAATGCCACTTTTTTTGAATTTTTGTGCTTTTTGCTGGTGATTTCATTGTTAAAATGACCCTGTTGCATAGTACTGAAGTGCTGTCTAGAATTCCTAAGTAAAAGAAAGCTGTGATGTGGAAAAAAAAATTCATGTGTTACATAAGCTTCATTCAGACATGAGCTATACTGCTGTTAGCTGTGAGTTCAATGTCAAAATAACATGCCTTTAAATAGAAACACACATAAAACCAAGTTATGTAGTTTTTGGTTGATGAAAATGTGACCAGAGGCCCTCAGGAACCTAATCCATATACTTCTTCTAGGAGCAATGGTTCAGTATGTGCTACTTGTTTGTGACAACTTTATAGAACATGACGCTGAATAGTGAGAATGGACTGTAAAATGTGAAAATACTTGCAGTTGTCTGAGCTGGCTGTGCTGCTGGCATTCTTGTTTTCCTTTCATATCTGATCACTCACCAAGATCTGTCCTAAAAACAACTGCAAAAGTTCAAATTGTATAAACTTCCAAATGAATGTCATTGACCATTTTGTTTTTATGCATTCCAGTCGTCGTTATTTACTTTCTATTGACTTATTTTATTGCATATTAAAACTTTTACTGAATTTTAATCTTTTACTAGTGATTTTTTGTTTAATAGAGGAACACCTGCTATCCATAATACACCATTTGGGTGGCCTCTCCACTGAATATTTGATCAATTAAGTGACTATACCTGTGGGTTTGAAAAATAGAATTGGTGACTGGGAGAAATTCTGACTTACCTCTGCTTATATAGTTTAAACATTTGGATGATTCCTGTATTACATGGCATGTAATACAAGTCTGTTTGACTTTACTACACATATTTATAACAGTTGTGTTTCATAGTCATGATAAAGTGATATGCCCAGAATGGTTGTTAGAGGGATCTCTGGCCCATTACTGAGATAAGACATTGCCTAGTAGCCATGTCTTCCTTTTAGCTGGAGTGGTGGATAGAGAACCATATCACCTACATCACACCTTGATGCTTCTGAGTGAGGGAGGCCTGCTCTAGAGAGTGTCTCCCTCTATTCATTACTGTAGCATTTATGGAGCTGTATCGTCAGATGATTCCACCAGAAATTCTGAGGCAAGGGAAAACTTTCTCTTGGGGTTGCTTTCCACTTTCTGGAATAATGGAATACCAAGAACCAGAACAACTATATTTGCCCTTAACCCTAACCTAATTAATAAATTGTCTGGTAGGAGGCTAGTTCTCATATTTTTATTTTTTTTAATTTTTACTCATCTCTTCATTGGCTAAATCAATATCCAGTAATACAGTGATGATAATTTAAAGCAAAAAAGAATTCATTTGAATCTCCCTGGAGATAGTTCATGCTTTGGTCTCCATGGTGACAGGTTTTAAGGGCTCAGGTTAATTACGTTTTTGTAATTTCAATTATTTTCTCTCCTGCCAAAGCCCTACATTAAAAAGCTGGCTATTTTACACTATCCCTACACACCCCATAATAGGAAGAAAACAAACAGAGAAAGGGGAAAAAGGGAGAAAAATTAAATGTGGTGATAATTTTGGGGCAAGGAACTTCATAGTTTTAAAGACTTTTACAGAAAATAATTTGAGCAGAAGAAATAACGAGCTTTCTGTGCCACTCTTCAGACTTACACTCCATTGTGTTGTTTGAACATGTTGTTCTTCCATGTTTAAGGTATTGCACATTCAGAGGAGAACCCAGTTTCATGTCACCAGGATATCCTTAGCGTATATCTATACTCAAATAGAATGTAGAGATGTATTTTCTAATTTACTATATTGCTCTTCCTGTATTTAATCAGCAACTTTCTCAGGGACTGACCTGGAAGTATGTAGAGTCCTTCGCATCACTAAGGACCCAGCTAGAGTTACGTAGATCTTCTCTAGCCAGCAATCCCATCTCCAAAACATACCCAAAAAACCAGGCAACAAAAGCAAAGGAAACAAGAAAGCCCGTTAGTAACCACGTGCTGTAGCCTGCCTCCTTGTTGAAGCCCATAAAGGTTTCCCCTTCCGTCAAGACTCTGTCCTTCTACATTTAACAACTCAGGCCCGCAATCAGAGGCTTATTAACTCTTTATTTTGTGCACCTTTTAAGTAAGTTTGGCTATGTGGTTTCCGTGTACACATCATAGAATTTAGAGAGGGGAGGAAAGAGACGTTAAAGAGGGTTTTTTTACGTCAATAATGGGACATGAGAAGAGCAAGCCTCAAGATAAGGGGTAAGAGCACCAACTGATGTTTATCAAAGAAATGAATGAGTGAGGTAGAAAGAACATACACAGAAACCCAAAAGGCACCGCAGGCTGGGGCCCTTTATTTTATACTTTAAAAAGGCCCCAAGGTAGAAGACTATAGGAGAGCACACATCCATAATAAAACTAGAGCTGATTTTCACAGCCATAAGCCTGATGCAACAGGACGACATCAAACATGTTTGGTCACCTCTGTACCAGGGAGCTTAGAGAGGTATAACGTATTAGACTTCCCGTTAGAATGGTAAAGCATTTTAAACGGGGGCTTGTGCTCTTCCTAATTGTTGTGCATGACTTACCATGGATTGACAGGTAATCAGGAGATTTTTTTGGTTAATATAGGGACAAATGATATTTACCCTTTAAAGAGAGGTTTTTATTTCTGAGCTCATACTTTAAAAAAATCTATAATCTCATGTGACCATTTGAGATGATGTAATAGTAGAAAAATGGCATGGACACATATTCACTGTCTAGCGGCTAGCAGAATTAGAAATTTGTCCACAACTGAGATGCATATATAAAATTTATTTTCTAAAACTGAACCTCATAGCTTTTTAACTGTTGGTTACTAGAGAAAAATTCAAACATGCCAATTAAAGGGTGTCTCTCTCTCTCTCTCTGAGTTAGATTAAAATAGCCTCTTTCAGAGCAGTGCCCATTCTTTCTGAGTCCTTCCTCCTCCACCCTCTGCTTCCCTCCGTGGCATCTGTGTGTGTACGAGAGACTGAGGTTATGGGGGTGGGGTGGGGTGGGGAGTGAGACCCCCAGATCTATGTGTGGGTTTTTTTTTCTAGCTCACCTCATCCATTATTCAACTTCTGTGCCTGCTGCTGGTGAATGTGTGACTAATCCACTTGGTTTATTGAGGACCTGATGTCTCTGCTTACAGACTCAGTTCTACTTTGGCTTTTTCTAGCCGACAGATCCCCATGTCAGGCTTGCCCTTCCCCAGCCCCTGACTGTGGCTGGTCACCCCCCAGCCACTGCGGTAGGTGCACCTCCGTTCCTCAATGTGGCAGCCCAGCAGCTGGTCCCTGACAATGAACTCACCTTCCATCAAATGGCCTCTAGAGAGGGTGTGCATATGTCGTGGTTTTCCCAGCATAGGTTAGCTCTCATTGGCCTGAGATTTATTAAAAGTACTTCTTTCACTTTCTAAAGTGACCTGTGAAACATAAATTTAAAGATCACCCTATCTGTCCCATGTTTGGGAACTTCTGGGTCTTATTGTTAATAGAAGCTTAAGATACTTAAAACTTTTATTTTTCAACAATGCCTGACTTTCAAGAAAAATATCTCCCTCAGCACTCAAAACTTTCATTTTGTTAGTCAGAAGTTAATCAGCAACATTTTCTTTTTCTTTTTTTTTTACAACGTTTATTTTCTGTTTTTTAAATTTAAGTTTATTGCAGTGACGATTGTTAGCAAAGTTATATAGGTTTCAGGTGTACAATTCTGTAATACATCATCTATATATCACATTGTGTGTTCACTACCCAGAGTCAGTTCTCCTTTTATCACCATATATTTGATCCCTTTTACCCTCGTCTACCACCCCCCACCCCCTCACCCTCTGGTCACCACTAAACTATTTTCTGTGTCTATGAGTTTTTGTTTCTTCGTTTGTCTTGTTCCTTTGTTGTTTTCAGTTTTATATACCGCATATGGTTCTCGACTTTTTCTGTCTGACTTATTTCGTTTAGCATAATAATCTCAAGATCCATCCATGTTGTTGCAAATGGTACTATTTCATTTTTTCTTATGGCAGAATGGTATTCTATTGTGTATCTATACCACATCTTCTTTATTCAGTCATCTATTGAAGGGCGCTTTGGTTGTTTCCACATCTTGGCCACTGTAAATAAAGCTGCAATGGACATCAGAGCACATATACCTTTACAGATAAATGTTTTCAGATTATTTGGGTAGATACCCAGTAGGGGAATTGATGGGCCATATGGTAATTCTATTCTTAATTTTTTGAGGAACCTCCACACTGCCTTCCATAGCAGTTGCACCAGTCTGCATCCCCACCAACAGTCTCTCCAATAGTTGTTATTATTTGTCTTGTTGATGATAGCCATTCTAACTGGTGTGAGGTAATATCTCATTGTGGTTTTTATTTGCATTTCTCTGATGATTAGTGATATTGAGCATCTTTTCATATGTCTGTTGGCCATCTGTATGTCCTCTTTGGAGAAATGTCTATTCAGGTCCCCTGCCTGTTTTTTAATTGGATTGTTTGTTTTTTTGTTGTTGAGTTGTATGAGTTCTTTATATATTTTGGATACTAGCCCCTTATTGGAGGCATTGTTTGCAAAAATATTCTCCCCTTTAGTTGGTTGCCTCTTTACTTTGTCGATGGTTTCTTTTGCTCTGCAGAAGCTTTTTAGTTTGATATAGTCCCGTTGATTTATTTTAGCTTTTACTTCCCTTGCTTTTGAAGTCAAATTCATAAAATCCTCTTTGAACCCAAGGTCCATAAGTTTAGTACCTATGTTTTCTTCTGTGCAGTTTATTGTTTCATGTCTTATGTTTAGGTCTTTGATCCACTATGAGTTAATGTTGGTACAAGGTGACAGATAGCAGTCTGGTTTCATTCTTTTGCACATGGCTTTTCAATTCTCCCCGCACCATTTATTGAAGAGGCTGTCTTTTCTCCATTGTATGTTTTTGGCTTCTTTGTCAAAATTACCTGTTCATATTTATGTGGGTTTATTTCTGGGTTCTCAATTCTATTCCATTAGTCTGTGTGTCTGTTTTTCTGCCATTACCATACTGTTTTGATTCTTGTTGCTCTGTAGTACAAGCTGAAGTCAGGGAGTGTGATACCTCCATCATTGTTCTTTTTTCTTAGGATTGCTTTGGCTATTTGGGGTCTTTTTGGTTCCATATAAATCTGATGATTTTTTGTTCTATTTCTTTAAAAAAATGCCATTAGGATTTTGATGGGGATTATATTAAATCTGTATATTGCTTGGGTAATATGGCCATTTTAACTATCTTGATTCTTCCAATCCATGAACATGGAATGTCTTTTCATTTCTTGGTGTCTTCTTCAATTTCTTTCAGAAACGTCTTATAGTTTTCAATGTATAGGTCTTTCACATCCTTGGTTAAGCTTATTCCTAGGTAATTTATTCTTTTTGTTGCAAATACAAAAGGAATTGGTTTTTTTATTTCTTTTTCTGAGATTTCATTGTTAGTATATAGGAATGCAGTGGACTTTTGTAGTTGATTTTGTAGCTGGCAACTTTACTGTATTCGTTTATTGTTTCTAATAGCTTTGTGGTGAGTCTTTAGGGTTTTCTATGTCACTTTTTCATCTGCAAAAAGTCACAATTTAACCTCTTCATTCCCAGTTCAGATGCCTTTTATTTCTTTCTGTTGCCTGATTGCTCTGGCTAGGACTTCCAATACTATGTTGAAAAGCAGTGGTGACAGGGGACAGCCCTCTTGTGTTCCTGAATGTAGAGCAAAGGGCTTCAGTTTTTCACCATTAATTAGAATATTAGCTGAGGGTTTGTCATATATGGCCTTTATTATGTTAGGCATTTTCCTTCTCTACCCATTTTATTAAGTTTTTTAATCATAAATGGATGTTGTATTGTGTCAAATGCTTTTTCTGTATCTGTTGATATAATCATATGATTTTTGTCCTTTATCTTGTTTATGTGCTCTATCACACTGATTGACTTGTGAATGTTGAACCATCCTTGTGCCCTTGGGATGAAACCCACTTGGTCATGATGTATAATCTTTTTAATGCATTGTTGCATTCGATTTGCTAGAATTTTGTTTAGGATTTTTGCATCTGTATTCATCACAGACATTTGTCTGTAATTTTCTTTTTTTGTGTTATTCTTACCAGGTTTTGGTATCAGGATAATGTTGGTCTCATAAAATGAGTTAGGGAGTATTGTCTCTTCTTCAATTTTTTGGAAGAGTTTGAGTAGGACAGGTGTTAGATCCTAGGCTGAATCATGAAGAATTGGAAAACCTAAATAGACCAATCAACAGTAAGGAAATTGAATCAGTCATCCAAAACCTTCCCAAAAGCAAAAGTCCAGGACCAGATGGCTTCACTAGTGAATTCTACCAAACACTTTATTTTTCCTCATAGTCCTGGCACAACAGTCCTAAATCTTCCCAAGGCCAATGTGGATGCCTCTGATTTATTAGAGCAAATGTTATTTTAAAGAGTTAAGCATAGGGCCAGCCAAGTGGTGCGATGGTTAAGAACTGGCTTGGGATGCCAGAGGGCTCCGGTTTGGATCCCACATATGAGGGCCAGTGACACTGCCCTCCACAGCTAAGATGCTGAACAACAGCTCAACCTGGAGCTGGGCTGCTGTGAGTCGCCGGCGACGGCATAGGCTGCAGCCCCTGTGGCAGTGGGTTGCCATGGGCTACCGTATGTAGCCAGCAGCCAGCGTAAGTAGCTAGCAGCCGCAGTGAGCGGCCGTCCAGAAGCTCGCGACTGATCTGTCTCGCCTGGGAAGAGCGCAATGATGGTGCCAACTTGGGCCAGTGAAGCAATGTCCTCCACAACTAGACTGAAGAACGAAACGACAGCAACTTGTCTGTTCCCCTCCCCCCAATTCCCCAGCACTGTTACCATCCCCCCAATTCCCCAATTAAAAAAAAATGAGTTAAGCATAGAAAAGTACAAAGACTAATATTTAAAATATAATCTCACTATAAGTGAGCAAAAAAAGCCACGTGTAATAGATTCTTTTGTTTAAAAAAATATGTCTATATGCATTGAAAAGAGACTGAAAGGATATTCACCATGTAACAAAATATTTACTGCTGAACGGTAGATTTATGATTATTTGCCATTTTCTGATTTTCTCTTTGCCACTTCTACATTTTCCATAACGAACATGTATTATTTTCAAAGAAAGAATAAAGTAAAATTACTTTTAAAAAATTAATATCATTTTCTACATCTTTCCCTAGAAGCAAACATTCTCTAAATTATCAGAATTTAGACACAACACTTCATCAGAACGTGAGTCACTCTTCATGGTTTTTTGAGTCTTTTTAAAATATCTTTTTAATTGCTAGTTTATGTTGGATAAAAAGGATGATGCTATTTGCATTCATTTGGTTTAACCACCCATTCTTCCTGTCTGTGTTCTTTAATGGTAGATCCCACGCCATGGCTATTTTTAATCTAGTCTTAACGTTCTTATTCCTCAACATACGCACATACCCCAAAATGCTTTTGAATGTAGTAGTTTTTAGGGGGGGAAGCACCTTGTTTTCTATTTTTCAAAATGAAATCCAGGAGACTGCATATTTTTGCCCTGACTACATGTTACTTTCAATTTTATTTTTTTATAAAGCTCCAATCAAATACTTTTTCTGAAAACTTACGGTTATAGAATTGTTGGGCCTTGACCTTTGTATGAGGTTTTGCTCCAATTAGCTGGTGTTGGCCAAAATAAACCAATTTTGCTTGCAAGATGAACCCTTGTAAGGCATAGTAGTACAGGACAGGTATTTCCCCATGTGCGTGCACTTGGATCGCTGTAGACAGGTACCTCTGCCTGAGCCACCCCTGTCTTTGGGACCATTTCCCACCAGGGCCACAGCAGTGACCAGAGCCCCCTCATCATCATAATTCTGCTGTATTCTTTCCTTCACAGACAGCCACAAGTGCTTTTTCACCAAGCTTTCTTTCTCTCACCTCACTGATGATCCCTTTCTAGTTAAAGGTGTGGGGAGTGAGGGAGGCGGTAAGAAGAATGGGGGACTTAGTGACATTTTGCTAAGGAGAGGTGCAGTCTATGAACAGTGATACCCAGGCTCAGGATTTTTAATAGCACTAGAACTAGTATTATTAGATCAACTTCTCTGAGTTGGCCTGGGAAGCCACCCCATTGGTACCATTTTCTGTATGTATCAGTCAGCCACTTGAACGCAAATGACAGATGATCAGCTTGCACTAGCCAGAAAAGCTATAGAATGAATTAGCTCATGATATTCATAGAATGGTTGATAACCAGATAAGAAGGGTGGGGATGCAGCTCAGCTTTAGAAATACCTGGAACAAGGGATGCAAATGCAACCAGGTCTTGCTTCATTTTCCTCTCTCCCCCTCTTTGTGTGTTTGCTTCATCTTATCATTGAAAACTATGGGAAACATGGCTGCTGCAATTCTGGAATTTGTACTTTACATCCTTATCCCACAAAGAAAGGTTGGTTTTAAGGCATTTTCAGTTCTAAATCCAAAAATTCCATGTCAGATATCCATTCCTGTGCCAAGTATCTGTTTGGGCTCATCTGACTGGGCAAGTTTAGAAGGAACTATGGTAGCTCTCCAATAGCTATGGGGCAAGGTAGATGGACCCAGAAGAAAGTGCTGGGCTGGCAATCCTATAGTTATCTACTATATCTCATCCTATCCTAGAGATAGTTACAATGTCTGCTATAAAGCTAGATAGCTACTATAGTGGAGAATGAATTCCAAATTCCAAATGGCCAATTCTATAACAAAGTTTAAAATATAACCCATTAATATATTGGGGATTTCCTACGCTGCTGTTATTTTGACCTTAAACCATGTTCTCCCCTAAACCCAAACCAGTACCAACCCAATAAAGCTTTAAAAAACAGGCTTTACATGTAATGAACAGAAAACAGGAATCTTGTGTAGAGATTAGATGAATAGCTCTTTGTGGTGCTTTGGAAAAGTTAGTTCTGAAGAAACTTGAATATTGTGTTACTATTTTTGATAGATACTCATCTTTTATTACTGTTTCCTTTATTTCATTTGAAATACAAATTCATTTTAATTTAATTGTTCACAGTGTATTTTCTTTATTTTGATTTAACTGAGTTTTGATGCATTAACAAAAATAATTAATTGGCAGAAAAATTATATTTCTTTGTTAAGATATTACATCCCCAATCAGATTGTTCCAGGTTCTATAAAATGGAAGTAATATAATGTCATTTATTTATTGCAAAAAATTTCGTCTCCTTTTAGAGAACATGTTAGGAAGACTATTTTGAAATGAAATTATATGAATGAGTTGTCACAAGTTTTTAAACACTTGGAAAACACTGTGATGTTCCAACCAGGAGCCAGAAACATTAATTGAACTTAGGCAAAAAAAAAAAAATTATTTAAAAACATGTTCTTTCTAAATAAAGAACACTTTTTTTGAATAGCGTTTGTTATGTTAAAAACAATATTTATTGAATTGTTGCTATGTTGCAAGCACTCTGCTGGGTCTGAGGCTTTCAGTGAAAGAGACAGCTTCCCTGCCCTTAGGAGGTCATGATTACTGTGAGACAGGAGTGGGGAAGGCTAACTGGACAATTACAATGCACTGTGATACTTGCTAGGATTAGGGAAAGCAGGGTGGTCTCAGAACATCTAAGAGGACCACTTAGGCTTGTTGGACCAGGGAAAGCTTTCTGGAGGATGTTGTCTTAGCTCCTAGGATTCACATGGAGAGGATATCACACTAGTTAGTTTTTGTTTTGTTTTGTTTTTTTAAAAGATTTTTATTGGGGAATTGGGGGGATGGGAACAGTGCTGGGGAATTGGGGGAAGGGGAACAGACAAGTTGCTGTCGTTTTGTTCTTCAGTCTAGTTGTGGAGGACGTTGCTTCACTGGCCCAAGTTGGCACCGTCATTGCGCTCTTCCCCGGGCGAGGCAGATCAGTCACCGGCTTCTGGACGGCCGCTCACTGCGGCTGCTGGCCGCTCATGCTGGCTGCTGGCTACATACGGTACCCATGGTAACCCACTGCCACAGGGACTGCAGCCTACGCTGTCGCCAGTGGCTCAAGGCAGCCCAGCTCAAGGTTGAGCTGTTGTTCAGCATCTTAGCTGTAGAGGGCAGTGTCACTGGCCCTCATATGTGGGATCCGAACCGGGGTCCTCTGGCATCCCAAGCGAGTTCTTAACCATGGCGCCACTCGGCCGGCCCACACTAGTTAGTTTTTAACTGAGGGCATTACTATCCTTTTCCCCTGAATGTTTGAAATATGTGTGGGCATTTTGGACAGGTCTTTTAATTTCAAAATATTCTTCCTAACACTTTCTATAAAATGAAACTGAATTCTTTGCAATAAATAAATAAATAGCATTATGTGTATTATGTGACTTGTTAGAAAAATTTAGTCTAGGTCTAGGTAGATTGCATGTTTTTAATTGGACTTTTTTTGTAAGTTAAAGAATCCTATAATAAATATAAATAATTTGGAAAGGCTACCTCTGTTTTGTTTACTTATAATAAAGTGAGTGTAGTGAATATAACGTGATCCACTGTAGGTCTTACTGCCCCCATCCCTGCCTGTGTACCCCTGACAAGAGAGCAAGTCAAGCCATGTCAAATGTCCTGCTAGCTATTCAGGCACAAATAAGAAATGTCCTCCCACGATAAAACCATCAGGGCCAAGTGTTGTTTTGGGGGGTAACTTTTTTTCTTTCACAGCTTTCTCTATTTATTCTTTGGAAATTATCTTTTTAGAAATTTGTCTCTACTGAGGACAATTTTGGTCAATTGTTTTTCTTAGAAAATTGTATGTTTTCTAGCTTTCCAAATATATTTGCATAGAATTAAGGAAAGTAGTCTTTTCTTTTTTATTAGTTTCAGGTGTACAAAGCTATGTAATACCTAGACATTTACACCCCTCACAAAGTGATAACCACCCCCCAACCTACTATCCCTCTGACATCATATATAACTGTTACAATACCATTGACTCTATTCCCTATGCTGTACGTTACATCCTGTGACTATATATGTAATAAATATATAGTGTGTATATAAATATATACTATATATATATTTAGTTATGATTGACATTCAGTATTTTGATGGTTATATTCTATTTTATCAACTCTATTAAGATATAATTCACATACCATACAAATCACCCTTTTAAAGTGTGTAATTCAATGGCTTTTACTATCATCACAGAGTTGTACACCCATCAACACAATCAATTTTAGGACATTTTCATTAATACCTAAAGAAATGCTGCTCCCTTTAGCTGTTGCCCCCAAGTTCCCCCAGCCCTAAAGCCCTATGGCAACCACTAATCTACTTTCTGGCTCTATAGATTTATCTATACTGGATACTTCATATGAATAGAATGATGTAATATGTGGTCCTATGTGGCTGGCTTCTTTTACATGACATAATGTAAGGTTCATTCATGTTGTGGCATGTATGAGTATTTCATTTATTTTCTTTATTTTTAAGATTATTATTAAAAATATAATTAACATACAATATTATATTAGTTTCAGGAGCACACCATAGTTTTTCAACATTTATACACCTAAAGAATATGGTGGTCATCATCATAAGTCCAGCAACCATCTGACATCGTACCATGCTATCACAATATTATTGACTATATTCCCTATGCTGTACATTACATCCCCATGACTTGTTTGTTTTATACCTGGAAATCTGGACCTCTTATTCCCCTTCACCTTCCCCCACCCCTTTTCAATTTTTCAATTATAATTGACATTTATTATTAGTTTACATTAATTTCAGGCATACAGCATAGGGGTTAGGTATTTATTTGATTTAAGAAGTGATCCCCCTGACTAGTCTAATACCCACCTGGCACTATGCATAGTTATTACCATATCATTGACTATATTCCCTGTGCTTTGCTTTACATCCCCATGACTATTTTGTAGCTATGAATTTGTACTTCTTAATCCCTTCGCCTTTTTCACCCTGCTTCCCAACCCCCTCCCACCTATCACCCCAACAAATCTAGTACCCCACTGACACCATACATAGTTATTACAATATTATTGACTATATTTCTTATGCTGTATATGCTATACCCTACATACCCATAAATACTTTGTAACAACCAATTTGTACTACTTACCAGTAGTCCCTTTCCCTTTTTTCACCCATACACCCAACCTCCTTCTGATGTAGCAACCATCAAAATGTTCTCTGTATCGATGAGTGTGTTTCTGTTTCGTTTGCTTATTTTGTTGTTTAGATTCCACATATAAGTGAAATCACATTGCATCTGTATTTGTCTTACACTCGACTCAGGACTATACCCTCCATGTCCATCCATATCACCACAGATGGCAAAAACACATTCACTTCCATGGCCAAGCAATATTCCATTGTATTTATGTACCACCTCCTCTTTATCCATTCTTCCATTGAGGGACATCCAGGCTGGCGCCACATCTGGGCCGTTGTAAACAATGCTGCAATGAATATATAGATGCACATGTCCTCTCAAAGTAGTATTTTGGGTTTTCTCAGATAAATATCCAGAATTGGGGTTACTGGGTACTTCTTTGTATCTTGTTATAGCCTTTGTTTTAAAGTCTATTTTGTCTGGTATAAATATTGCTACCTCAACTTTTTTTGTTTGTTTGTTTCCATTTTTATGAAATAACTTTTTCCATCTCTTTACTTTCCATCTGTGTGTGTCTTTCAATCTGAAGTAAGTCTCTTGTAGGCAGGGTTTTGTTTTCTTATCCATTCAGCTCTCCTATGTCTTTGGATTGGAGCATTTAATACATTTACATTGAAAGTAATTCTTGATAGATATATAGCTATTGCCATTTTATTATTCATAATTTTGATTCTTTTTCTGTCATAAAGAAGTCCCTTTAATATTGCTTGTAATACTGGTTTGGTGATGAGGAACTCCTTTCGCTTTTCTTGTCTGGGAAACTCTTTATCTGTTCTTTGATTTTTAAATGATAGCCTTGCTGGTTGTAGTACCCTTGGTTGTAGGTCCTTGGTTTTCATCACGTTGAATATTTTGTGCCAGTCCCTTCTGGCCTGCAAAGTTTCTGTTGAGAAATCAGCTGACAATCTTATGGGGCTCCTTTTTAAGTTACTAGTTGCCTTTCTTTTACTGCTTTTAGGATTCTCTCTGTATTTAACCCTTGCCATTTTAATTATAATGTGTCTTGTGCGGGCTTGTTTGGTTCATCTTGTTTGGGACTCTGCACTTCCTGGACTTGTATGTCTATTTTCTTTGCCAGGTTAGGAAAGTTTTCAGTAATTATTTCTTCAACTAGGTTCTCAATCCCTTTTTTTCTTTCTTCTCCTTCTGGTACCCCTATAATGCGAATGTTGTTATGCTTGATGTTGTCCCAGAGGTCTCTTAAACTATCCTCATTTTTTTGGATTCTTTTATCTTTTTGCTGTTCTGATTGGGTGTTTCCTGCTACCGTGTCTTCCAAATCACTGATTCAATCCTCTGCTTCATCCAGTCTGCTGGTGATTCTTTCTAGTGCATTCCTCACTTCAGTTATTGTAGTCTTCACTTCTGACTGATTCTTCTTTATGGTTTCTATGTACGTTTTTATGCTTACTATCTCTCTGTTGAAATTCTCACTAAGTTCCTCGATCATCCTTATAACCAACCATTGTTTTGAACTCTGTCTCTGGTAGGTTGCTTGCCTCCATTTCATTTAGGTTTTTTTCTGGAGTTTTCACTTGTTCTTTAATTTGGGACATATTTATTTGTTTTTCTCATTTTGGCTGTCTCTCTGTCTTTGTTTCTATGTATTAGATAGATCTACTATGTATCCCAGTCTTGGCCAGGTGGCCCTATGTAGTAGGTGCCTTGTAAGGCCATGGCACAGCCTCCCTGGTCACCTGCCCCAGGTGCTCAGGAGCGTCCCTTGTGTGGTTGGTGTGTGTCCTCCTGTTATAGTTGAGTCTTGATTGCTATTGGCACATCAGTGGGTGGCATTTACCCTCAGGCTGATTGGCTCTGGGTTTGGCCACATCCACAGCTTATTGGCAGGGCTTATACTACTGAGTGGGATTTGACCCAGTGGGCTCTGTGCCTGTTGAGACGGCCCTTTGTGTATGCTGCCTGTAGGGCTAATTGATCTGAAGTCCACCTCCATGTATGTTGGCTCTCTGAGGCCTCTTGGTAGGGGCTCCAGTGCAGGCCCAGGTCACCCACTGCCTGTGACCAGCCAGGGATTACCTGGCAGAAACTATAAAACTATCTGTGGGGCCAGCCGAGTGGTGTGGGTTGAGAGTTGGCTTGGGACACCAGCTCTGAGCAGCAGGGCTCTGGTTCGGATCCCACACGAGGGCCAGTGATGCTGTGCCCTCTGCAGCTGAGATGGTGGGCAACAGCTCAACCTGGAGCTGTGCTGCCATGAGTGGCCAGTGATGGCATGGACTACAGTGGGCTGCCGTAAGTGGCTGGCAGCCAATGTGAGCTGCCGTGAACCTCCATGAGTGGCCGTCCAATGGCTGGCAAGCCACTGCCTCACCTGGGTAGAGTGCAATGATAATACCAACATGGGCCACTGGGGCTACATCCTTCACAGCTAGACTGAAGAACAAAAGGACAGCAACTTGTCTATTCCCCATCCCCGATTCCCCAGTGCTGTTCCCCTCCCCCAATTATTTAATAAAATCTTTTAGAAAAATTAAAAAAGAAAGAAAGAAAGAAAGAAAGAAAGAAAGAAAGAAAGAAAGAAAGAAAGAAAGAAAGAAAGAAAGAAAGAAAGCTATTTGTGGTTGTTTGCTGCCTGTGCTAAAGTTGGAGGCATGTAGAACAGGACATACTGAGAACTGAGGATGTCTATCACCAGCACCAGACCTGGGGTAGCTTTGCAAAAAGCCAGGACACCCAGGCCTGCTGCCACCTGCGGGCTCCCTTAAGGTTCAGCATCTGATAAAGAAAGCCTTGTGAGGTTCGCGAGTTAGGTGAGGCAGGGTCTCAGGGAGTCACTGGAGTGAGAAGTTGTGGTCACCAAGTTAATGTAGACTCTGGTTTCGTGCCAGTGCTGAGCCTAGAGCTGCTCAGTGAAAGTCTCAGAGCACACCGAGGCCAGCTGCTGCCACCTGGGGCCCAGGGACTCCCACAGTTTTCCAAGAAATAGTGCAATGTAGGCAGGGCTGTCTGCTGATGAGAAAGTGCCTCCAGTGTTGAGAGAGTTGGGTGGGGCAGGGTCCCAGTGAGTCAGCAGGGTGGAGCAGTGGAGCTCACCAGACCAATCAGATTCAGATTTGGCTTGTGGGGGGTGGGCACAACACAGAAAAGATGGTGCCCGCCTGTCAGCTGCATGGGAGAACCCACACACAGGGAAAATAGCGACTGTCTTCTAGCCCTGCTCCAAAGCCATACACCTCAGTCTGCCCCACCCCCACCCCCCACCCATATACCTCCAACGTCTCCTGAGTCATTGTCCTTCTGCCAGAGCCCAGGATGAGTGCCTGGGGGTGAGAGAGTCTGTGGGCTGTTTAAGAGGATGTCTGTGTTTCCCCACAGCCTTCTGTCCCACCTGGATGGTCAGAATCTTTACTGCTTTTCACAGCCAAATGTGTGGGGACTCCTCTTCTTGGCACCAGTATTCTGGGGTAGGGAGGCCGGTGTGGGGCTGGGGTCTCTTGCTCCTTTGGGGGGAACCTCCATGGCCGAGATATTCCTCCCAGTTCTCAACCGCCACCCTCCTACCAGTCTCCACGTGACTTCTTCTATATCCTTAGTTCTAAAACTTCTGAAGCCAGACTTCAGATGGTTCTCCAGGTTGATTGTTCTATAATTTAGTTGTAATTTTAATGTGTTCATGGAAGGAAGCAGGCACACTATTTAATTACTCCACCATCTTCTATCTCTCTGCACTTCATTTATTTTAATTGCCTAATAATATCCCATTGTATGGATAGTATGTCCTTTTTTTTTTTTGTATCTCTCTGTGCCCTTTTCCTTAATTTTTTAGATAAGAGTTTGTCTATTTTGTTTAGTTACTCATTGTTTTCTAACTCATTTCATTCTGCTTTTATCTTGAATTATTCTATCATTCTGATTTCATCTAGCTTGCTTGTTCTTTTTCTGTTTTTGAATTAGATGTTTCATTTATTTATTTTTATTTTTCGCATTTATTGATATAAGTACTTAAAGCTCTGAATTTTTCTCTAGGTACCGTTTTAGCTATATTCTAAGGATTTTTATGAGTGATATATTTCTATTTGGAATTGTTGAGAAATTCAGCAATTTTACTTTGAATTGATCTTTGGTTCAATCGTTGTTTGATAAAATGTTTAAATATTTCCAGACTGAAGACAGATCTCTTAAAAAATGTGTTATGGATTTCTAGTTTTATTAAATTGTATTGTTATTTATATCTTTTAAGATTAAAATATTTTTGTTAATTTTTATGAAAGTATTACATGCCATTGAAATTGTATCTTTTAGGCAGATCACCAGAAATTGGTCTCACTCTTCCCACAAGCAGACTATGTTCACCCATTTACCTAAGGAAAATGACCCCGATTACCTCTAGTCACAAGTCAAAAGTCCATGATCTACACATGTTATGCTATAGTCTCTCTGTTAAATCTAGCTATGGATCTACTTGGTTCAAAATCCTATAAAGCAACAAGATAAGTTATTGGTCCCCCTTCCTGTCCATCTACTCAATATACAATGGTGAGACAAGGACAAGACAACTGCAGTAAGTACTCTTGCTCTGAAAGAGAAAGGATGGCAGTGACAGGACTGTCATTTGTCCACAAGCATTCTTAAATCCTATCAGGCAGACAATGTTAGGGAGCCCTACATTGGTGTCAGGAATGTTCTTTGATTCGACCTTGACTCCGCTTTCTGGCAGCAGCTTCCCTTTCCCATCTCGCTCTGTGGCCCTTGGCTCTGCCCATATGTGATTTTTTTTTCTATTATTCTACTTGGCCACACCTGCAACAGGGGTTAAGAACACTCGTAATACCCTTTTGTGGGTTGTTCAGCTTTCTCAGTTCATTTCCTGTTCTCAGAAGTTTGGGAGCCAAAGGTATCTTAAATATTGAACAGATAAAGAATTTTAAAATGTAAGCGCCTGTCTTGTTTGGAAGTACAGTTCTTAAAAACTTAGCAAGTTTCTGATTTGTTTGAATCCAGTTATTTCCAACTGCTAGTAACCTCACTCTCCATTCTTTCTAGACGAAGTTCTCAGACTTGATGTATTTCTTTACTTTTTCTTCTTGTAACATTTCAAATGTCACTTTGAGACTGTTGTAGCTACAGAAATCAGAAACCCTGGGAATTTCCATTTGGCCAGCTTCTTAAGCTGATATTTGTTCCAATGCAACTTAATTCACTGGCAGGGTCTAGCAATAGGGTGAACTTTGCTGCAAGCCTGTGCTTAAATGGAACTCTGTCTCAAAAAAGTTTTTTTTCAGATTTCTCCCTTACTGTTCGAGATCCAAAGGTTGTTGGCTCTTCTAACTTTTCAAGGATCCAAATTTCTGGAATCTCTCATTTCCCTTTATCTTCTTGTAAACCAGCCAATTTCCTGAATTTTTTTCTTTCTCCCTTATTTAAATACCTTGGCAAAAACAATTGTCAATAGAAGTTCACATGCAGAACTAACAAACTGTTTTCCAATCTCTTTCCCAAAATCACTAGGTACATGATTTGACTCATCATCTACTGTGGCTATCCAATGCCTGGCCTTTCCAGCCTGTGATATCAGTTTCCAATTCCCTATTCTGCCTGGCCTTTACCCAATGCTATATATTTTAGATTTTATTACACTAGCACCCACCCTACTCTGGTACTAATTTCTATGTTAGAATAGGCTAGGTTTAATCTGTGATAACAAAGAGCTCCAAAAAATCTCAGTGGCTTAACACATAAAGGTTTATGTCCTGCTCACACAAAGTCTGCTGTAGGTTTTTGGTATCTATCTATCTCCACATAGCTACTCCGGGACTCAGGTTGATTGAGGCTCCATCATCTAGAAAGTTATCAATTGCTCTGGTGAGGGAAGAAAGAGTTGAGAATTGCACAGAAGCTTTCACTGTTTTAGCCTAGAAACGGCACATGTCACTTCTGCTCATATTTATTTTATTGGTCAGACTCAGAGAGAAATGAGGTACTAAGGACAATGGGAGTGGTGAAAACCCGGACTGTCCTCGTCAAACCAAAAGGCCCCATTAACTGTATGGGAGCTGAGAATTTTAACCCCTTGCATTCCCAGAAAACAAGGAGAAATAGTATTAGGGAACACAATGTGTATCACCTATGGAAGACTTTTTTTGTGAAACTCCCCTCCTAGGTGGACTCTAAGATTAGACTTTTGTCTCCCTAACCCTGAAGCCATTGCCCTTGTACAGCAGTTAGCAAACACCCTGAGGGAACCAGCAGATGGGGTGGTTTTTTTGTGTGTTTTTTTTAGCTGAGCCATCCTGCCACCTGTTGGCAGCTCAGTGGCAGCTCAGCTCGGGCCATGAATCAAACCGGCGACCCTGTTGCTCAGAGCTCACACTCTTGAGTGAGTTCTTAACCAACTGAGCCACTCTTCCGGCCCTCAGATGGGGTGTTTTGGGGTTCTACTGACCCCATTGGTTATAGGCTTTCATCCAAAAATTGGCCTGGAAATTTCCAGTGGATTTTCAGCTCTTAAATACTTTTAATGTGTGATGTATGTATATATGTCTACCAATATGTGTATTTTAGCATTTTCCACTGTGTTCAGTAGAGGAGTTATTTGTTTATTCATGGAAATGTAATTTGGTTGGCATAGTGAGAGTTCCCACCTCTGGGTAATCTCATTACTGAGATTCCTTGCTACTGCCTCTTATCTCAAGGTCTTCCAGTTGTCTTCCACTGGACCTTGGCTGCTTATGATAGCCCTTGCACATGATGTAATCTGGGGATCATAACTTCTGATTTTGCCAAAAATTTAGTTTGCTTATAATGCTTCCTTTTCCTTTGCTGACTTTGAGTGATTTCTAGGAAGAAAAGGGAAAAATACTGATTTGTGTAGCTATGTTCATAATGGAGGACTGTTTTAACTCTAAATTCTATTCATTAAGAAAGGCTTTTTCATTTGTTTCTAATGTGACTGAAACAAATTGCTTTGAAACTAAAGAAGCTTGTATTATCTACTTTATATGCAATTTCTCATGCATTCATTCATAGAAGTATGCATTAAAATGGACCTTAAACTCACCTTTTGATGTTATTCTAGAGTAATTAATTCAAATTAATTAAGCCAGTAATATTAAAACTATACAAATAGGAGCTTGCACACGTAATTAGGTGTTTGCTTTTTGTATTTGAGCCGGGCAAACTGGTCTTCATACCACTCATGCCAGATATACTGTCAAGGTATTCTTGGAATGACAGTAAGTACTAGTATATAGTATACTTTAAAAAGTCTGACTCTTGGGCTGGCCAATTGGCTTGTTGGTTAAGTGGCTTGGAAGTGCAAGCTCTGAGCAGCAGGGCCGCTGGTTCGGATCCCACATGGGTCAGTGACGCTGCACCCTCTACAGCTAAGATGGTGAACAACAGCTCGACCTGGAACTGGGCTGCCGTGAGTCGCCGGTGATGGCATAGGCTGCAGTGAGTTGCAGTGGGTTGCAGTGGGTTGCCATTAACTACCATGAGCAATCTGCCTCAGCTGGGAAGAGCGCAATGATCACAATACCAACATGGGCCAGTGAAGCGACATCCTCCACAACTGGACTGAAGAACAAAAGGACAGCAACTTGTCTGTTCCCCTTTCCTAATCCTCCAATGCTGTTCCCTCCCCCAATTAAAAATAAAAATGTCTGACTCTCAAGATCCATCCATGTTGTTGCAAATGGCAGTATTTCATATTTTCTCACAGCTGAGTAGTATTCTAGTGTATGATGTACCATATCTTTTAAGCAAAATATTGTAAGTCAGATTGAAAAAAATAAGAACCATATGATTTCACTCATATGTGGGAAAAAAAAAAGCAACAAATGAACAAATAAAACAACCAACCAAAAATCTCATAAACACAGACAACGGAATGGTGGTTACCAGAAGAGGGAATGGAGGAAGTAGAAGACGGTAAAGAAGGTCAAATATATGGTAACAGAGACTTGACTTTGAGTGGTGAACACACAGTGCAATATACAGATGATGTACAAATATTATAGAATTGTACACTTAAAACTTATATAATCTTATTAACAGGTCACCCCAAAAAATTTAATTTAAAAATCTTTTTTTTCTCCTTCACAGAATTGATTTTACAGCTATTATACCAAACAGCATTTTAAACACTGACGTATAAGCTCCCTAATAAGATAAAGCAAGGACAAAAGTTTTTATCTTATGAGAAACAAGATATACCATCACTTACAGTTTTCAAACACTGTTGCACTTTAACTTTCATAATTTCACAATGCATTCATGAAACAATCTGCAATAAACAGTTTTAATAGACAAATAAATTAAAGGATGCTGTAAAGCAGACAAGACTATTCTTAACTGTTTATTAGGTAAGAATTTCACCAACATTACTCATATTTGCGATAATGGTGGAGCTGTAGAGTATTGCACCTTCTCCAAGCTGCCTGGCGAGAATCACCACTAATATGGTGGAACTTGTGGCCCTTTCCAAGGCCACAGCTCTTGATGCCTGCAGATGTCAGCCCTCACATCTCCCTGTGCTTGTGGACTGGTTTGGTGATCCATTGGGTGTCAGGATTCTGTCTGATAGCTTTATGGAATGGATCAATGAGATTAACCTCAGAGAATTTATACGTGGAATCGTCACCAACCCAGTAAGAATTCAGGATTCTCAGAGCCCCATAATGGTGTTCAGTTCACTCCTTTACAACAGACTGAAGGCTTTGAGCAAACTTTAGCTGGTTAACACCATGATGGACAGGCTTGCCATAGATTGTACCCTTAGGAACTGGGCATTTGCAGCTACCACCGGGCATACGAATCCAATATACATCAGAATCTTGCATAGCCTTGTATCCAAGCCTGCGTGCCTTACTGGACCAGTTGGGGCAGGGTTCCCTGTGGAGCGCAGAGAGCCGGTGGTACTTCCAGCAGTGCACCCTGAGAAGAAAGCACATTACATTGGCCTGCTTCTTCCTCCATAACTCCTGGAAATACTTGTTTGTAAGTGTCCATCCTGGCTTGCCTGATGACTGTGGCCAGGCAGAAAGGAAAGCGCCTTTTCCCCACTGCCCTTTTGGACCCCTCCAAACCCTGACTCTCTTTAGCCTTGCCTTCCACCACCCAGAATGTCTTTGATCAGTCAGTATAAGCTGTTTCTGGAGGGGAGGATCAATGAAACCCTAAGAAGTATCCTAGGATTTGAAGATAATTGAGATCCAGATGTCTGAAGAATGGGTAAGGAAGTCCTGATCCTGGTTTGACAAGGACAGTCCTGGTTTTCACCACTCTCAGTGTACTTAGTACCTCATTTGTCTCTAAAGTGTCCCAGGTGGGATAATCAATTATTCTGTCATCCTGTTTAATACATGTCTCTTCAGTTGTTTTCACAGTCATGTGTTTTGGCAGTCAATCAGACTGACAACATTTATTTCATGTTTAAACTGTTAAGATAGGCAAAGCCTCCGAGTGCAGAATTCCTTTTGTTTCCTCCCAGTAATCTCCATAGAGCCTCCTGTTTTTGAAGATGTTTTTATAAAGAAAATTTATAATAACGATTGGTGTTACTTACCTGCCACTTAATATATGTCGAGTGAGGAAAATGACTTCACTTTATCTGCCTCCATCAAATGGTTTTTCTTTTGAGTGCGGTTTAGGCTTCAGATTCTGTGGTTTCATGGTTATAGATGCACAAATCACATACAGCATGAGACACATTGGAAAACAAAGTCTATCTTCATAACTCTGAAATGTCACAATATCTCCCAAGGACATAAGATTTTTCTTATGACTCTGCAGTACATCTAAAAGTCTTCATTTGTCAGTTTGATGAATGTGCCACCAAATAACACTACCTTAGCATGTAAATCATGTCTATGAAATCTTTAAAGAAGATTGCCAAACGTTTCTTTGCAGACTTTGATTTTATTGGTTTTGTGTATTAATGTGTCAGGAGAGATAGCTGACTCTTGAGGGTAATTTTCTTTTAAAGTCCTAGGTAGCAGATGATAATAAAACCTATTAGAAAAGGTGTCTTTCTCTTCTCATTTGGGTTACATGTGCATCAGAAAATATAATGGCTGAGAGAGTAGTTGTGAGTTACATTAATAATTCTAAAATTTAAAATTAATATATTCTGCCATCTGGAGTCTTAACTAAACATTTTTAACATCTTTGAAATTCGCAAAGAAAATGTGCCTCTTGTCAAGTAACCAGAAGCTAGAATTCAGCTCAGATTTTAATTGTTCTCATGTCAGATATTGATCAGATTCAAACCCCCTATGCAATCAGTGTTATGCATATGTAGGTTGACAGTTTTCCCATTCAGCAAGTAGATTTATAATTCCTCCTGGGACAAGCTTTGGCTGCAAAGGACTAGCATCTCTATATGCATAATTACTCCCTCTTTATGTGTGCTTTTGCAAAGTGAGCTGGGATACTCTCTATTTTTATGGACACGTTTGAAAGCTGTTTGTCTCAGCATTTATATTAAGATGACAGTAACAAAATGTAAGAACATTCATTCAATCAATCAATCATTTAAGATTAATAAGCGTTTACAATGTGTTAGACTATGCTACACACTGAGATCACAAAGATGAATAAAAAATAAACCCTGTGTCTAAGAAGCTCTTAGCCTAATGAGAAGGCAGGTTCATTAATGGATAATTATAAAACAATGTGAAGGGCAGAGGAATGATATTGGTTTCCCAAACCCCACCCCCACCCCGGTTTGCCTCCCCCACATAGACATGGGGCCACAGAAATCCTAGCATGTAACTTGATCCCCTTCCCTTTGAGGAGTATCCTATGGCCTAACCCCACCCTGTCGGAGGTGGGCAGCCTCAGGAAAGCTGATGACCTCTGCCTGGGCATGCTCTGGACTTGAGTTTCTCCAGCCCTGTTAGTCACTTGAGGATTTGGATGTGTTTATTCAAAGGGGGCTTACAGATCTAATTTGATGTGGAATCATCCAGCTCTTACGGCAGGAAACTCAAGCTCCCAAAGGACCCCAGAAACAGACCCAGAAGGACTGACAAGGGTTGTCAAGAGGTTGACAAGGCATGACTTGGGACTATGTTAGGCCTGAGGAGATAGGAAGAAAAGGGTCTAGAGGGTTCAGATAATGGTAGGGTTGGTGGTGGAAAGTTGCATACCAATTGGATATGTTGGGCATTGGCCCAGCATGGGACCTGCTCAAATTGTCTTTGGCCTCCTAGATTCTATTGACCTTGACCCACTTTACATCAGTCTAAGTAGCATTTTTGACAACAGGGTCATGATTCCAAGCTCGTTTTTTATACAGTTGACAGCTCTGATCCTGTCCTGTCAGCCCTTTCCCCATTCCTAATTCTATTCATATTCTTACTATTTCTACCACAGTAGTGAAAGCAAGTTTCATCTCTTATAATTAAGGATGTCTTCCATAAAGGTTTATCATGCAAAGATATAGCGAAAGCATTCAGCTCTGGGCTTGATAGTGCAAGGTTCTCAGCAGAAGCAAGGCTGCTTGTTAAGGGATTCTGGCCCTGCTGGCAGGAAGCCCTATGGGCCCTCCTCCCGGCAAAAATGTCAGCCTGTATCTGAATGTCTGGCATCGAAGACACAGCTCTTCCTTCAGTCAGCAGCATGGAATACCTGTATGCAAGCTGCTTTGGCCTTGAACTGACTGCTGACCAGCTGCTGTCAAATTCATGTCTGGGCAAATTAATATCTGCAGAAGCCAATCTGTAGATGAGACCAGTACTGGTCAATGATGACCTTTCTGCTAATCCAAGGTGATGTACAGGCTGTAAAGACATGTAGCAAATTTTTTGTATAGCTAAATTAATTCCCTTTAAAGGACTCAGTTTATTTTTACTTATCTTTGGTGTTACCGGTCTTCTTATTAAAGGTGATAGATGGTTATTTTTAATGATGCTGTGCAGACAAAAAATTGTCAATTTTATGTTGGTTCTACAAGTTGTGAGGGAAAGTTTTGCTGTTGCATTCAACTCTCAGGTTTGGAACCACTGATCTAAGAGTCTGATATGTGACCGTTCTCTAGAGCTTTCTTAACCTCAGCATTATTGACATTTTAGGCCAAATATTTCTTTGTTGTGGGAGCTGTCCTGTGCGTTGCAGGATGTTAGCAACATCATTGGCTTCTACCCACTAGATGCCAGTAACAACCCACCCACTCAGATGCAACAACTAAAAATGCTGCATCTGGGTGGGGTAGATTGCATCTGGGTGGGGTGAGTTGTTACACTGGCAAATATCTCAATTGGGTTGGGGTGAAGTGAGTGAGGACTGTACTAAAAAAGTTTCAAAGTTACCGTTCCAGAGACATTGTAAATTTTATTTTAGTACATTCATTTTTTTCCTCCTAAAATTTTTTATTGCAATAAATGACAAGTCATGGCAAATTGTATGGTGACCATAAATAAACACAGGTAGCAAGGAGAATGAGGCTATAGAAAGTATATATTTATTATACTTTGATTATTTTTATCTCACAAAGATGTGGAAAGGCTTAATTCATATTGATGAAGCATTTAAAAATACCCAACTAACGCATTGTAGATCGATAGAATATTATTACACACAATAATATTTTGCATTTATGTGTCACTTTTCACTTGAGACTCTCAATCCATTGATTCATTTCTTTCCTCAGCGCATGATTTCCAGTTCATCTTGGGCAAATTGAGGCACAAGCCAATGTTCATCTGACAGAATACAAAGTCAGGGAATTAATTAGGTTACTCATTTCCATTATAATACTCTAATCATTTTTACTATTTTTTACATATAATAAATATACATTTATTATACAATAAATATGCTATATTTAAAAATATAAACAAATATATTTAGTATACAGTAAATTTTTTTTACATTTTATATTTTACTTCATATATTTTATAATTTATAAACATGTATATTTCTCTTTGCTAGGCTGGCAGCCTCTTGGAAGTAGGGACAGATCTTCAGCTGTGTATCCCTCAGAGCCTGCAGGCTGTGGGCACATCATTTGTGGGCAGCCTTCCGCATTAGGGAATGCCAGTTGCATTAGCTCAGTCCTCCAAAGAAACACTTTCATTATAGATTCATGTTTTCAATGCTGGGCTTTTGGCTGCTCTCTGAGATTGCTATAAGAAAAGGAACCTAACTGTATCTTTTGTAATAATCTAGTTATAATGCAACTTAAAATATATGGGTATGGTGGGATAGTCAGAGCTGCATTCGCACTCTCATGGACACTAATTATCTTTGCTTTCATGGGCCCCTCCCGCCTTCAAAAAAATTAAAAATGATAGTTTATGAATCTTTGGTATAAAGATGGATATAATCCTAGCTGGATTATAGTCTTCTTTTTCTGATTTAAAAAATAATTAAAACATTCTCTGGGCCCCTAAGAGCATCACAAGCTCTGGGCCCGGTGCCTACGTGTCCAATACAGAGATGGTCCCTGGGGATAATACATTGGCATGTTAACTGGTGCTTTTCCTCTGCATCCCTATGCCCTTGGGGAGGCATTCTGGCTTTATTGCCTCAGGGAAGAATGCCCTAGCAGGCAACAAGAGCCAGATTCTTGACTTTGGGTTTCAAAAGCTTGGACCTCAGGATGACACCATGGTTTTGGAAGAATAATCAAGAGCGGGGCTACCTTGTCCCATAGTAGATGAGAAGTTCATTACTGAAGACAGACGGGGCCAGAGAAGTTGAGAATGTGTGGCTTTGTCCAGGATCCCAAATCTGAATTAAGACTATGGAAATCCTGGAGAAGATGGGACCTATCACGACCTAGCCCTCTATTTCTAGGGTAGTGTCTGTGGAGCTGTTGAAGGTTGGGGCTCCTGTGTGCCCCCCAATCCCAGTATGGTTGGGGATATAAAACACGTGTCTGCTTGGTGGGCCAGGCGAACGGTCCAGGAACAGTGCCTGGGTTTCCAGGAACTGTGGGTGGAGAGGGACACAAGGAGGAGTTTTAGTGCCAGCCTACACAAGCACCTGTGTGGCAGGACCAGGCGCGCATAGCAGAGCTCTGCATGGATCTCAATGGAAAACCACAAGGGAGTGAGAATGTTCCCATAGATGCCGCCAGGGAAGACGATGACAACAAAGATGGATTCTTGGCATTGTGGCACCACACAATCCTTTACAGCTGGAAGGGATCCAGAATTGACCAAGATGAAGGCTTTCCACCTGGAAAATGAGAGCTTGGAGGAAAATTAAGTTAAATTACAGGAAATTTAAGTTTCAATTCTTGTATACCAGAATTTTTGGAAGCCTGATTATTTTCAAAGTACAGTATTCACGTGCCTAGCTGTTTATGGAGCTTTGCAGTATTTGAAGGACCTTCTGCCTTTTTTTTTTTAATTTTAATTCCTTTAAAAATCTTAAAAGGCATTGGCATTCTTTGTTCCTCATTTTACACATGTGAAAATGGAAGCACAGGAAGGTTACACGGCTGGGACCTGGGTTAGCAATGACTCAAACCCATGGCCTTATTCACTCTGCCACCCCGGGTTCTTAATGTTGTTCAGTATCCCCCCCAAAGGACTTAAGTGAGAGCTTCCTGGCAGGGTCTCAACAAAAGCTGATATGGGACCAAAATGCCTTTACTGTTTTACCCTTTAATGCTCAGATGTGAGGAAGGCAAGAGGACTCATGCTGGAGCTCCGCCACGCCCTCCTGGGCTCCCCGCCTGCTGTGTTCTCAGAGGTGCGGAGGCCAGGGTGTCATCTGAATGTGGCGCAGCGGCCAGGATGAAGTGGTGAAGAGTTGGGTCCTCAGAGGCCTTTTAACTTGGATGCTGGACGCCCCATCCAGGTTGAGTGGATGCTGTTCTGTTTCCATCGCCCTGTGACCTCCCTCGGCACCTTGTATATTTTCCTTGTCTAATTTTCTGTGTCTTCTTGCCACACCATGAAGAACTGAATGCAGGGACTGCATCGTTTGCTCCCCACTGCATTTCCTGCACCTAGCAAAATGCTTGGCATGTAGTAGGTACTTAAAAACCCATGCTGAATGAAGGAATAAATGAAGGGATGAATGGATACATGAATTCTTGGGTACCGCAAGGTCCCTTACACAACCTTAGCCCTGCCTCCCTTAGTAGCAGGGCCCCTTCTGGGGGGTGCTTGTGTTCAGCTTCCTTTATTTTACTCAAGAAAGCTTTATGGAAATAGCTACTTCTGTTGTGTGTTACTTCAACTCCTTTACCCTTCCTTGTCTCCAAGTTCCTCCTTTATTATTACAGTACAACCTTGGATTGCAAGTAACTTGGTTTGCGAGTGTTCTGCAAGGTGAGCAAGCATTTCTAATACTTTTTAACATGGTAAAGGAGCGATGTCTTGCAATACAAGTAGTTTGTTTCTGGAACAAATTATGCTCGCAAAGCAGGGTATTATGTATTTCTAACTATTTCAAACATCTTTCGGTCTAGATGTTTGCAATATTTTTTCCTCTCCTATCCACATGTTTTAAAAACTGTTTTTGTTCCCCTAGCTTATATTTAATTGTCAGTTTCCTTTAGACCCTCTTTAGAAGCAAGAGCACATGTTATAAATTCATATGAGTAAATATTGTGGCTCTCATTCTGAAAAATAATTATAATTAAAATTCATGGTAGAAAAAATTTCTGAAGTGGCAAGTTGCCTTTCTAAGCTATTATCATATCTTATTTTAGAATTTGCTTTCGGTAACCAATCTACATTATTAAATAAGATTCACTTCATTGGCGTCATTGAATAACTTCTGTGTGTGGTAAGTATCATTTTTTGTGATAGTTTTATCCCATGTGCCAAGTTGCTTTTAGAAAGTAGCCTCAGCATTTCTCAAAAAGAGGTGGAAAATATGTTCTGTGTTACAAATTCAGCAAATCTATCATTAGCATAATGTCACAAATACAGTAAAATTTCATTGTAACTAAAAAGTTTTAAATGCAATACATGATAAATAAGATTTATCTCTTAACAGGTTCTTAATTTTTTCTTAAGGCACCAGGACAGAGAAGCTTATCCCAAAGATTATGATGTAGAGGGTCCCGAGGAAGTAAAAAAACTGTGTAATTCTACATATTGGAGACTTGGAACTGATGAACCCCTAGTAAGTAGTTGCTAATTTCTTTAAGTCTGGAACCTTCCTCCTTGTGAAAGATGAAAAAGTAAAGGGAGGGGCACTTGGTCTGTGTCACTCTCTTCACTGTTAGTTACTAAGGCAGGTGACTTGGTCATTGTGTGCTTCAGGCACCTTACCTGTGAAATGTGCACACTTCATAAGGCCACCAGGAAAATTAAATGAGATAAAGCAAATAAAGTGCTTAACTCAGTGCCTGGCACATAGCACATGCTCAAGAAACGATTACTGTTGTTATGATGCTGGTGGTGCAGCTGCGAGATGTCCCCTTTAACCTTCACAATAACCCTGTGAAGTAGGTATTGTTATCTCTGTTTTATAGATGGCTAGAAACTCCTAGAGCTTAAGCAGCTTACTCAAAGTCACACAGCTCGGGAGTGGGAGTGATCTTTTGAACCTAGGTCTTTGATTTCAAGCCTTTTGTACTTGTCTTGAGGTGGTGGATTTGTGAGTAATGAAAGCGTGCTACTGATAACCTCATAACACTGCATGACACAGTTACAAAAGAATATTCATTGCATAAGTAATTCCTATTTGAGTGGATTACTGCTTGGCTATTTAGGATTCTGCCCAATCAGCATGAGGCAGGAGCTCAACTCCCCAAAGACCCCCAAATTGTATCCTACAATGCTAAGAGCTTTGGCGCTAGTTGAAGACTTAATTCAACCTTATAGGATAGCCTTGGGGCCTGAAGAGCTGGTCATTTGACAAGGGCAGATATGAATGTGTTGGGAAGACTGGGTTTGTATCATATTCTGCCCCCAAAGACTGGGCTAACTTGAAATAGGGCAGTCCTAAGAAGATCTGTAATTCTCCATTGGAAATGGGTCTAGAAGATTCTTCATTTTCCAGGGTGATGGGAATAAATTAGCTTAGCAGGGCCCATTCCATTTCCTTCCTTCCACTTATAGTTGTAATAGTCTGACAGTAATAAGGATAGTATGAAAAATATGGATTTATCATAAAGATACAGCTACCTGGATATGAAACCAAGAGCCTTGCTAGAACCAAAACAGCAAGACAGTCTCTCTCTCTCTCTCTCTCTCTCTCTCTCTCTCTCTCTCTCTCTCTCTCTCTCTTTCTCTCTCTCTCTCTCTCTTTCCTCCTATCCCCATCCCTATCCCTATTCCTATCCCTATCCCTATCTCCCTATCTATCTCTATCTATCTATCTATCTATCTATCTATCTATCTATCTATCTATCTATCTATCTATATCTCCGTCTCTACCTCTCTAACCCCTCTATCTATCTCTACCTCTCTTTCTCTCTCTCTCTCTCTCTCTCTCTCTCTCTCTCTCTCTCTGACATGCACAGACACACAGAGTCTCTCTTGGCATCTCTATTTCTCTCTGTTCAGTTGTCTTCTTTCCCCACAGCTCAAATTTCAGGGGCATTCCAATGGCTTCCTCAGTTTCCACCCCGCCCTCTTGCCTTTGCACCAGGCAGCCTCATTGGTCATTAGCCAGCACATGGATGGGGCTCTCAAGCCTGATGCCCACTCAGTCAATAGTCACCCTGCCCCACTCCCCGAAACCCAGCATAACCTTGCTTTCTTGAGTACAAGACTGGTCAGGACAAGAACAAGTTGGGCAAGGCAGATTTTGCCTGGCATGCACTTAGAGTCTTTGACCCTTTAAAAAGATTTTCATTTAATTCCTGTATGAAAATGGTCTTGGTCTCTGTGTTGTTGGAGGAAGCAAGATGAAGTGAAATATGAGGTGTAGGAACCTCAAACATTCATTCTTTATATTCTGTGCATTATAGTCACCAAGCCTCGGATTTAACAGAGGATGTATCAACAAGACACTATCCCTCCCTATGACTTTGGCTCATGGTCATTGAAACTTTGTCCTTCCTCTAACAGGTTTGCTGTATGTATTAGACAGGAAAGAAAATAGACCAAGGGGTCATTTATTTCTCATGAAACTGCTATTCTCATATCTTAATGGTTAATTACATTTTTCTCCACAGATTTGTTTTTGTATGTAAAGCACTCATTTAGCCATCTTTTTTCTTGCTCTTCTCAACAAAGTTATAAAGTTGACAAAAAAGATATTATACCACTTCTAAGCTTAGATTCACTGATTTTAAATGATTCACTTTAGGTCCCAGGTGTAAAAAGAAGGGGATACAGGCCCAGAGCCTCCATACCTTCATGTATCAGGTGGGATGCTACGTGTGTCAGAAGGATGGATGCAGCTCATGGCCTCTAAGCTCCAGGTGCTGTGTTACAATCTTAGTTGCGGGTGGACATAGCCACCATCCCATGCAGGAGTCAAACCGGCAGCCTTGTTGTTAAGAGCACACGCTCTA
>NW_017731685.1:309980-313386 GCF_001890085.2 Hipposideros armiger | reverse complement strand
CTCTCCCCATCAGCCAGGCCTGGGAGGGGCCTGGGAGTGGCGGGGAGCAGAAGAGAGAAGCCTGGAAGGGAAACAGGGGGGGGGGGGGAGGCCCCACCCACTTTTAGGCCTAAGGCAGCACTGAGCTGGGAAGGTGAGAACCTTAAATCTAATGCAGTTAGAAGTTTTGATTACTTCACTGGATTAGAAAATTTCATAACTAAAATGAAACCTTTCTTGAGATTGAGGGGCCGAGAAAAGCTATGGGACTTGCTTACATTTTCCATTAAGCCAAAGGAAAGACCTAGCCCTCCAAGTGGGATGGAAGGGGCAGCTTGATTAAAATGAAGTTGCTTTGTGATCACATCCTAGTGATGAAATAGGATCAATTCAATGAGGTGGCCACATGAACAGCTCCTCATTTCATCCCCTGAACAGCTCTCCAAGCAGGTACCACATGTGACCACATTGTATAGATGAGGACACTGAGGTCAAGTGAAGCTTTATCACTTGTTCAAAATCAAATAGCTAGAAAGTGTATTAAAAATTAAAATCCATTTGTCTCCACTGGTTCCAAAGTCCAAGATCTCAAATACTTCCCCCAAACTCCCTCTTGGAGTGCCAGGTTGCTCTACTCCTTGTCCAGTGGCCTTATTAAACACTCAGCACTACATCCTCCTCGCAGAAAACGAGCCTGATTATTTTTTTGCTCTGGCTTGGGTATTGTATACATCTCACTGCATATGTCTTGGGACTTTGATTTCTTACATCTTAGCTATAACCTCTGTCCTCTTTCCCAAATTATGTCCACACTTGTGCTGGCTAGCCCTGTTCCCATCTGTTTCTCCCCCTGAATGCCATCTTAGCATTTAGGGGGTTTTGCAAGATTGCTGCTGAGTGGTTGCTTCTTATGTCTACCAGCATTTCCGTTTAGCTGATTGAAGGTCTCCTTGACCTTAAATACTGCTGCCGAGGCTAATGAAAGCATCGCTTATTTGTAAAGAGGTTTTAGATAGGACTCTCTTTTTCCTACCTTTTGGCTGAGACTTCAACAGGTCAAGAACAAAACCATGTGCCAAAGTGAAATATTAGGTCACTTAGGTAAGACCCTCTAAGAAGATGGTAACCTTAGGCCACCACTTGCATGCAGGATGTAAGAGGATTGAAATCCAAGAAACCAAAAGAGGAGTTTGAGAGTAGAGACAGGGTTTTGGAAAAGGTGTGTTAAAGTCTCATCTGCCTACCCCCATGGGTGCCTGGTGAAGTTACAGATATGAAGTTCTGGGGATCTGTTTGAAGCAGCAGAGCAAAGAAAGATGGGAACTAGCTACATGCACATTATTGGAGGGACAAGGATAAGTGAGTACTCAGGGCCAGATGTGGTTTTGGAGATTAGTTGTGGGCCATTTGAAGAGAAAGACCACCTGAGGCATTTCAGAGCCTGCCTAAGAGCACCTCACGTGGGGGTGGGAGGGGGATTGGCTATGTCCACGGGGGCTGAAGCAGTACATTTAAGTCCAGCCAGTGGCATCCTGTGTCATAGAACATCCCATTGAATGTTCCCAGAAAGGACTGCAACATCTTCTAGAACTTCCCAAGAAAGTCATCTTTGAATGTTCAGCAATGCCAGAGAGGGTCAGAGACAGACATGCCCAGAGGAAACCAAAACCAGATCATTGTGCTTTACAAGAAAAATGTATATTTGCTCATTCAGATGACCAAAAATATCATATATATTTGGTCTTCATCCATGGTTCCTGGCTCACAGCTCCCAAAACCCTTGGAGTTTCCTAAGTGTTGAAAAGGTGTCTTTTGTTATGTTAATGAGGAGATTTTTTTGAAACACCTAAGGATAGGGGTTGGTAGCCAGTGAAATCAGCCATGTGATTAGAGGGTCTGAACTTAGTACCCCTCCCTTTCTGTTTCTTCACTTGCTCTGCTCCCCCCTTCCCTCAGACAACTAGACAACTAAAAAGCTCTCTTGTGATTATCTTACTAATATTAATTACTTAACTGAAACTGCTTTTGTGACATGATTGGTTATCTGAGAGTGATCAGAAAAAATATGCCACTTGTCCAAGATTTATTTTTTTGTAGGGACAAGGAATGAACCATCCCCCAAAGGCCGGCATGCAAAGGCAGTGGAGAAAAACAATGAACTTATTTGTCTGATTGTACCGCATGAGTTCCAGTTGATCAACATGATAATGGGGAGGGGACCCTCTCTGCTTCTCTGGGATCCTTTAAATATGACACTGCTGAGTTCACCGAGACATGAAAACAGCCAGAATTTCCAAGGGCAAAACTACTGCTGAGAAATAGAAGAGCCTTTTGAATGACTTTTAAGGATAAAGACTTTTAACAAAGTCTCAGTGTTTACTTGTTGATGATAATGACAATTTTTTGGCAATGGTGCAAAAATGCTACAGTTGGGAGGGGAGTGCTGTTTAACAGGGTAAAATAAGACCCTTCCTTAGTTATAACTGAAGATTTAAGATAATGGATGCCAGCTACTTCATTACAAGGTGAGATGCTGAATCACTGACATAGAATATGCAAAGCATTTGGGCAGTAACTGATTTTGAGCCTCTTGGTCTCTCATCTACGTTGAAAATTGAAAAAAAAAAAGGGTTGAAATTGAACAGAACTGACCAAAAGTATTTGGAATTTGAAGGAGTCATTTGGAGATGCTGTGCATGCTGAGTCCCACTCCGCTTGTCCCCAAGGGGTAGCGGTGATAAATTTGTCTCATTCACTTCAAGTCTTTGAGCAAGGCCTCAAGGATACCAGGCTGGGAACTTGATCAGGGTTCCCTGAAGTTGGGGAACTTGGTAGACTGGAGTCTGACTCATTCCTGAAGCAGCCTCTGGCATCTCAGAAGAAAGTTGACTTGGGAAGTATCTGCACTTCCTTCAATATAGGTCAGAGGAGCATGCTTTCTGATAACTCTATAAGGAACCCAAGAAAGAAATGTCAATTAAAGATCATCAAAAGTGACACTCTTACCAGGGGGAAGTCATCCTCAGCAGAAAGAGGCTGGTTACCCTCAAATGTGGAATTTGAGAGAACTCCTAAGTGACCTGCCCATTCCCTGTACCAATCACCCAGGTTATAAGTCTACTGGGTTTTCTTAAATGCAGCGCATGTGAGGAGAGTTCACCTTGGAAGATTAGAAATGAGAACTTAAAAAATTGATACTCAGGAAAATAAGGAATAAGAATGATATTATGAAGTGAACTTTCTGTATACACATTAGATATATTTTATATTACAATTTGACTCAAGCTTGATTTTATTATGCAAATTAAATGAAAATTTTAGTGATTGTCCTGTGAGTTTGTGCTGTGTTAATTTAGCTATCACATACCAAATTGCCAATCTCCAGTTTGTGATATATATATATATATATATATATATATATATATAT
>NW_017731685.1:308833-309945 GCF_001890085.2 Hipposideros armiger | reverse complement strand
TCATTACAAGGTGAGATGCTGAATCACTGACATAGGTGCTGTGTTACAATCTTAGTTGCGGGTGGACATAGCCACCATCCCATGCAGGAGTCAAACCGGCAGCCTTGTTGTTAAGAGCACACGCTCTATCCACTGAGCCATCCGGGTGGCAGCTCAGCTCATGGTGCCGAGTTCAGTCTTAGTTGCAGGCAGGCGTAGTCCACCATCCAACAGGCAGTCTTATTGTTGGGAGCACATGCTCTCACTAGCTGAGCCATCCTGCCACCTGTTGGCAGCTCAGCGGCAGCTCAGCTTGGGCATAGCGTCACTGGCCCATGTGGGAATCGAACCAGCGGCCCTGTTGCTTAGAGCTCGTGCTCTTAAGCTAACTCTTAACCACCTGAGCCACTCAGCCAGCCCTTGTCATAGAGTTTTGATAGAGGCCCAAATACTAGAACACTCTTGATATTTGGCAAGAACCGTATGCCCTAAAGCAAGTTGCTGGACCACCTAATAGGCAGGACCTCTAAGGGATTCTAAACTAGGTTAGGCCAGTCTGAGTGCTTATGGTCTTAAAGAGGATTGATTTAGCTGTAGGTTGCATGTCCCTCCTTCCATAGTTGAGAGGTATTTCAAGGGAACCACCCAGAGAGATTAATAGGTGTGTCTTCAAATTTAGAGGACATAGGGTCCAAGTGTATGACATGCCTGAGAACCTAAAGGTAAGAGGTCATGCCTGGTCTCGCAGAGCAGAGAGAGACGGGGAGCAAGCAGCCCTTGGAGTGGAGATGGTGGTCAAGGATGTATGAGGGTGTGGGTTAACCCATGGACCCACTGGAGAGAATTTGCCAGAGCACTCTTGAAAGGGCGGCCTAGGGTAGGAGCAGGAGTTAAAGAGACCCAGCATATGAGACCTACCAAATATCCAAGGCTCAGAAAGAAGAGCCACAAGCAAGCAGAGGACGACAACCTTTGCCTGCTTCCAGCAAGCTGCTGTGGGAGGTCCTTATAAGAGAGCCTCTGGAAGGAATTACAGATGTGCCCCATGAGAGGAGTCAGTTTTGAATCTCCTCCAAGCCCAGGGCCTCCAGCACAAGACAAGAGAGTAAGGCTACTTAACATTATGCCTTTTA
>NW_017731685.1:251255-305348 GCF_001890085.2 Hipposideros armiger | reverse complement strand
TCCATCCCAAAAGACTTTTAAACATATGGAAGTACTTTTATAAATTACCCACCCTTATGTCAGGCTATGAACATTTCTAGACCAAAGTGATCTTTTCAAAGTGATTTTTCACACTAAGATGGTGTAAGATTAGGTTTGCCTACATGCAACAAAAATCACAAATCAACAGTGGCTGTTCACATAAGGTTTTATTCTTTCATGTAAAAAGTCTGGAGGATAGCAGGCCAGGACTGGTACGGCAGTTCTACAAATAATCAGAAACCCACTCCTTCCAACTTTCTGCTCTTCCATCTTTGGGGTAGGGTCAAAGACAGGTGCCGGAGACCTGTCATTATGTCTGCATCCCATGCAGTAGGAAAGAAAAAACAGAAGAGGACCTTTCCCAGAGGTTGTATAAACTACTTCTATTTATGCCCCACTGTCCAGAACCAGTCCCTGGTTGTATCTAAGTATAAGGGAGAACTAGAAAATGTTGTCTGAAACACCATAGGCCCAGCTAAAATTTGGGGGTTCTATTACTGAGGAAGATAGGAGGTCTAATATTGGGGGATCACATTTGCCTCTGATATAGAAAACACAGAGGTTAAAAGCAGTCTCTGGCATCAGATGGGTTCTCTTTGATTCTTAGCTCCACCACTTATTAAGTTGTAACTGGTCAAGAGTATAAAATGTTCCGTGTCTTTATTTACTCAGGTGTAAAGTGGGAATAGTAGTTTTCATGAGCATTTAATGTGAAGACATTTTGAGTGGCGTCTGGCCATGTGCTATTGTTTTTACTGTTATCCCCATGGTATAACACTGTACCATACCCACTATAACTCACCAAGCTACAGTCAGTATAGCCTCTGGAGTTTACTACTCTAGTCCTAGAACATAGTAAGATGCCTAGCCCTTCATAGACATGGATGGATGGATGGATGGATGGATGGATGGATGGATGGATGGATGGATGGATCAGACTGCATGAGTTTTAAACTGAGGAGCTTCTGCTTTCTAGATGGTTTCAATGGGCATTACTTAATCCCTTTCAGCCTCAGTTTCCCCTTAAAATGAACATAAATTCCTTCTTTTCTCCCTCCAGATCCATTCGCAACCCTGCTCTGTGCCAAGGAGGCTGACCTTTATGGACCACATCAATGAGCTCCCTTACCCTCTGACCTCCTGTTGGGATTGGCCTGTGGAAGGCACTGGCAGGTGGTCAGAAGTGGGAGGAGAGTTCGCTTGAACATTTATTCCTGTGGTTCCTCCCTGCAGGGCCATGGTTTGGCAGTGGCTATGAGCTACAGACTGAATGTTTGGGTCCCCCCCAAATTATCATGATGAAATCCTAACTGCTCAGTGTGATGGTATTAGGAGATGGGTCATTTGGGAGTCCTTGTGTATGGGATTAGTGCCCTTCTAAGAAAGCCCCCAGTGTGCTCCCTCCTCCCTTCTGCCATGTGAGGACACAGTGAGAAAGATGGCCTTTACCAAACACCAAATCTGTTGGCACCTTGATCTTGGACTTCTCAGCTTCCAGGACTGTGAGAAATAAATTTCTGTTGTTTACAAGCCATCCAGTCTACAGTATTTGTAACCAATAATGGACTAAGACACTGTTCGGGAAGCCATAACTATCAAGTGGCCCCCCTTTTTACAGATGTAGGTCTTTCAGGGATCCAGTGTCAGCCCCCACCTTGTGGCTCCCCACTATTGCTATCCTCATGGCATTTCAACATTGTTTGTTGATTTTCTGAATGCTGGCCACACTTTTATAAATATATCCTTCATTAAAATCTCTTCAGGTCCCCATTTAATTGTTCTTTTTCTTCTGAGACCATGATTGACACACAACACTCCTAGGGTTATTTTCAGTATTTAATGAAATAATGCATGCAAAGCGCTTAATGCAATGTCTGACACACAATAAGCACTCAATAAGCTTAAGCTCCACTAATGCTATTATCATCTGTTTTTGTTTACTTCTCATTATTTCATCTTTGGTAATATCTTTGTTTCATATAATTTTCAAAGGAGGTGTTAATTGATGTGTTGAAGTATTTTACTGCCAAAAATGATCAAAGCATACCTAAGGTTAATTTTGGCGTCAAACTTACACCTTAAAACAAAATGGTAGCTAGTAATGTTTTCCCCAAAAGATATGTCTTATTTTTTGTGAAAGTATAAAATATGAAGTATAAATTATAAAGTATAAAATATAAAATACCGTGTCCTCTACCATTGACTGGTGAACTTGGGAATCTATTGGGTCGTCGGGGAAGTCATGACGCATTTTTGCATTGAAAAACATAAAAAAATACGTCATGACTTTCCCGACGACCCAATAAAAAGAGGAGTGGTTGAACTGAGGGTATAGGAATCAGAGTTGTGAAATGGGGCTGGGCGGCTGGTGATTCAGGAAGTTGAGGTCTTAGAGAACAGTGGTGAGAGAAGCCAAGGATCAGCAGAGCCATGGAGTAGACCAGGGAAGTAGGACCAGAGACTCTAGTTAAAATTCCTTTGAGTAGGATGGATTCCTAGTTATTACAGAGCCTTATTATACTGACCCAAAGTGGACCGAAGGCATTTGACTATAGCTATGATACTCTTGCAGTTGAAGTCTCCAAATTTCTAAACAGTGGTTTCTCAGTTTTTAAACAAAATCTAATGGGATTGATATGATCTGGGCTTCATTGGATGTGTTGTGGAACCTGTTCTTGAGGTTCAGGGAAAGTAATGGGTTCTCTTGATGGTGCTGAATTCTGATTCTCTGCTGTGAACCTCCACATTTGTGGTGGTCTAGAGTTTTTTATGAAAATATTCAATCCTCAGCATCCATTTTTCTTCCTCAGATCCCCTAGATGTTACTCATGATGCATCTGCAATTGGTTGGAGTACATCTTACAATCTGCAAATTTTCCTCATAGTAATAATTGCTTGATAATTCACTGAGTTTATCATCTGTGATAGAAAATGGAGAATGCTGCTGCTGATGACAATGATGATTATATCTGAAGTCCTATGTGATTTACAAAGTGATTGCTACAAGCATTTTTTTACTTAGAGAAGTTAAACCTACCAGACCGCTGTACCGATTTTTAGGTAATTTCTAATCATATCTTATCTAATCATATCTGTGTTGTGTGCATGGAAAAGCACTCCAGGTACAACAAGCAAAATCCTGGAGTGTCTTACAAAGACAAGCCATGCAAGAAGGTGAAGAGCAACATCTGGTGCTCACTTTGCAAGAAGTACCTCTGTGTGAAACAAGGCTCATCCTGCTGGGTGGATTGGCACACAAAGATGGAATATTGGCGCTAGATGAAAGGTAGACCTATTTTCTACAATGTCTCCAAGTTCCATCTTATTCTAACCACTTGTTTGCATGTAACTAACATTTTTCTGTATCATGTTGGTTTTTTCTCTTTAATGCTCAGGAGCCCAGGTATAGGGGACAGTTAGGTTCAGGGCCTCAGGTCTGGTAGAGTTAATATATATTTACCTTGAGAAGGAAATAGAAAGCAGATGTAATTAGAATTGAATCGAATGCAGCACTTTCCATTTCATAGAAACAACTAATTTGATTTTCATTTTCCATCAACTTGTAGTAAGGAATTGCCATTTTCACATAGTTATGATGAAATAGGTAACTGCTATGAGATATCACTTACTTTTAATGTCAGTGAAGCTGACAATTAAAATCAGAATGTTCTTCAACAGAAATATATTTTAGTAACTGACCATTTTTTTTATAATTCATTTACTTTTCTTATATATGGCTTCTGTTTTTCCAGACTTGGATATCAGAAACACAAGAACAAATGGCACAAACTTATTTAAACACAGAACTGGCTGAAATAAAAAGCAAGGCTTTATTGAATGAGGAAACATTGAACTCTGGGATTATTGAAAGGTATTCTTAATATTTTCCTTTGCTTACAGAACAGGCACCTGCAGGGAAGGATTTATATAACTGCCAAAGCGGTATAGCGACCCCAGCTACATATCACAGGAACACATCTCAAGTTCACATGCTCTCTGCTGCTGCGTTTCCATCTGTGTGGAATTCCCTTACCTTGGTTGTTTGCCAATCAGCTCTACTCATCCTGGATCCAGCTAAAATGTCATTTCTTTTTTACGTGTTTTTACAGTTGGGGTTCTGACTAGCTAGGTTTGAACCCCAACTCCACAATTTACTTGTAAAAGTCATTTGGTATCTATAATCCTCAGTTTGTTCACCTGTAAAAGAGGAATTATAAAAGCATCTACTTCATAGAGTTTTTCTGAAATTCAGATGAAATAAACGGTGAATTGTGCATGGAAGTATTGCCTGAGGTTCACTAAGAACTAGGTAAGCTGTTATTCATCAGAATTAATTGCTCTTATGCTCTTGCCTTCTGAGCATTTTGTTTACGTCCTGCATAACAGTTGTACTTACATTCTAGTTGGTGATATGTACATGCGTTTCCCCTGAGATAGAGTTCCTTGAGGGTTGGAACTGTTTCTTAGTCCTATCTATAGTCCTGCAACAGTGCCTTTCTGTGGAAGTGTGATATAGACTGTCTTATACTGTAATTTTTGGAAAATGTAGTCAAAGTAATCACAAAATGCTGAAATTTCCATTTACACATTGGGACATTTTACTTTGCAGAGTACCTAAAGTTGCAAACATGAAAATTCTTTAAAAAATAATTATCATAAAAATTCAGCCCCACATTAGGTTTCTATGACTTTGATAGCCTATAAATGTCAATCTGACATGTTTCTGAAACTTGTTATCTTCTTTCCAGGGACACTGGATTGCCTATGACAGGCTTTGGAGCGCTCTTTACTAGACACCCACCGGATAGGCGCAAATTGTGAGTAATCTCTGAACTGCTTCAGATTGCACAAAATGTTTCTTAATGATTCAGGAGGTTTGTTGGCAGGGGTGAAGGGATGAGGGGTGTACCAAAGTCAACAAAATGCCCTTTAGATGGCATCTTACAGACTTCTTTCCTTTAACAAAAGGGTTTTTGCCCCCATCAATATGCATAGCATTAATAATAATACAATCAATCCATATTATTCATGAATTCCATATTTGCGAATTCTCCTACTCACTAAAATTTATTTATAACCCCCAAAATCAATATTTGGGGAGCTGTTGCAGTCACTGACGAACATGTAGAGAGTGTGGTGACTAGGGTGAGCCCCCCGATGCCCACGTTCCCAGCTGAGGTTGAACAAGACGAGGCTCTGCCTTCTCGTTTCAGCTCTTGTACTGTAAGCAAGTGTCCCTTTCAGGGTCTAGATTTAGTGACATTTTTTGTGTGTTGTTTGCTGATGATTTTGCTGTTTGAAATGGCTCCCAAGTAGATGGCTAAAGTGCTGTCTTGTGTTCTGAAGCAGATGAAAGCTCTGATGTGCCTTATGGAGAAAATGCGTGCGTTAGATAAGCTTCCTTCAGGCATGAGTTATAGGTTTGTTGGCTATTTTACAGTCTGCCCGAGATGGGGGTGGAGAATGCCTTGAGTGATAATATTGCACCTCATTTCACAATCACCTGTTATAATTCTAGCCAGGCATTCTCACCCTGTCAGTCCTAACCCTGATTGCTTCAGGAAGGCTGGCCCGCATCCCCCACAGTCTGCTGTGGCACCTCTGAGTTGGCTGGCATGTTCACAAGGAGTATCCCCAGGATGGTCCTTGAGGAGGGTGGCTTTCTGGCTTTCATCAAGGTGATGAGCTAAAAACATCCTGCTGGCCTCCTTTTCTATGTTATAATCCTGACTTTCAGCAAAGACATGGGAAGGCAGGATGAATCCAGAGGCAGACTTTAAAAACTGTATTAAACTCTGAGAAACTCTAAAGAAAAGAAAGGACTAGAATAGGAGAAGTGTAGGGGATGAGAGGAGGGGAGAAAGGAGAAGGCAAGAGATGAGGTTTCTAGATTGAGTCTCAGGCCAGTCCAGGGTGGGAGCTGGGATCTCGTTGGGCCAGGAGTAGACAGGAGCTCTTAGAATGAGCCTTGTCTATTGTGTTTGCACACTTGGGTTATATGCCCACAGTTGCATTTTCTGCATTGACTTTGACTGCTGTTTTTAGTCCAAGGCAGAAAGTGAGACAGCCAGGACTCTACATAATAGAGGATTTGATGCCAATAGCCAGCTTCCCTGAGGCTCCGATCTCAGCATTGAGACCTATTATGAGAGCCACAGAGAGCCAGCCAGACACTGAGTTGTCTCTCCCAACTCCAATTAGAGAAAGAGGTCTTGGATGTAGAAGAACTGGGCAGTGCACCTAAGGAGAAAGAAATGCCAGGGAAAACAAGTACAGTAATACATTTCTTTTTGAGCATAATTCGTTCCGGAAACAAACTACTTGTATTGCAAGACATCGCTCGTTTACCAAGTTAAAATGTATTAGAAATGTTTGCTCATCTTGCAGAACACTCACAAACCACATTACTCGCAATCCAAGGTTTTACTGTACAGTTAATCCCAGCTAACTGCAGTAGAGGCACTCAACCCATATTTCCCACACTCCCAGTGAAGACATCAGCTTAACCTCAGTTTTCACTGGACCGTCTATGTAGTCATCCAAAGCAGAGGCAACTGATAGTTTTAGGAATAATACAGATGAAGTTCCAGTTAAAAAAAAAAATCATGACACATCTAAAGAACAAAAGCATCATGAACAACGAGATATAGGCAACCTATACCAGAAGAAGCAGACCTGATGGGGCAAATGGAACAGGAATTTAAAACCAATGGAACAGAATGGTAAAGCTTTATTATTTAGGAAATAAACGAATCAGCAGCAAAATAATAAAAATCAGGCTGACATTAATTTCCCAACAGCAACACTGGATACAAGAGCATACCGTTAAAGTACTGAAGGAGAAGAATTTTGAACCCAGACTTATTTAAATGTGAGGGTCAAATAAAGATATATTTAGGTATAAAAGGGCTGGTTTCAGACTTACTATCCTGCCATGAATAACTATAAAACTGGGCAAAATACATTAGGCAACTGTTGTCAAGTGTTGAATAGCAACCAGTGAGGCTCTGTGCTCCTTGAGATGAGAGGGGACTCACCTGAGTTTTCCTGGTTGTGGCACAGGCAAGTGAGCCCAAGTGCAGAGCGGAGTTCTTGTTGAGTTTGGAGGTGGGAGTAGGAATTTAGAGCTTCTGATAAGACTCGAATGGGTTGGATAGGGTATTAGAGAGAAGGAAGTTGCATGTGGAGGTGGGAACAGAGTCTGCTTGGGGTTCCCTTCAGATGATTAATTAGGGCCTGGGATCTGCATTCACTATCAAAATAGTACATCAACTATAGTGTATTCTGAAATTTCACCATGGTACTCTCTCCTGCATGGTGGTATTGTGTAGTGGGCTCTGGGGCTAAGTTACCTGCCTTCAAATCCTGGCCTTGCCACTTACTAGCTATGTGGTCTTGGGCTAGTTGTATAACCATTCTGTGCCTCAGTTTCTCCATCTGTAAAATTGGGATGATAATTACATAGGCACCCATATTATAAGGTTGTTGTGATGATTAAGCAAATTGATATATGTAAAACAATTAGAACAGTAACTGATGCATACATGGTTAAGGGCTGTGTGCAAGTCAGTTGGGCCAGATAACAAACATGACGAACCTTTCCTATCTATCAGTTCAGGGAAATGTTCTTGATTTATTTCATCGATGATTCATACCTTCCATTGTCTGCTCTTTCTTTTTGAAAATTCTTTATGTGGATGTTAGATTGCTTGCCTGACTTTGTCTTGTCTTTTCTGTCTTATTTTTGTCTTTACTATCTGCTTTGCTTCTGTTTCTTCAGCCCTACTATTGAGTTCTCTTTTTGTTTTCTGAATTCTTCCATTTTTATAGTATCCATTTTTTTTTAATTTCATGACTGCAACAGCTTCTTTTATCTATCTGGAGATGTTAAAGATAGTTTGTTTTTCTTTAATTTTTTTTTTATCTGTGTATTATAGTCTCTATTTCCTCCAAGGTGTTTTCTTGTTTCTGTTTGTTTTATTTGTTGGCCGGTATCTATCTTCTATGTTAGGTTTTCCTCAGGTGCCTGGTAATCAATCCTTGGTTTTCTCCTCATGATTAAGAGATGAGGCTCGGAGCCTGTGAGTGAGGCTTGTGGATTTGGAGCTTCATTGGAGGGACCTAGGTGGGTCTTTTTTTTTTTCCCCCAGAAGTTCTAGTGTCAGTATTTCAGTCTTTCCTTGTGGGTTGGTCAGAGTCCCCAGAGGAAGCTCCCTGAGCTGCCCATCTGAAGGGTGAAGGGTTGATGCTTGTATTCTTGGCGCAAGCAGGGCATTTGGCTGGGACATCAACATTAATCCTTCATTGTGTGTGGTCACTGAACCATGTTGTTGCTCAAGGTCTTTCTCTTTTACCCTTTCCAGTGAATAAAATTCTAGCTTCCTGCTGGACTAGGGTAGGGGCGGTCACCCAGCAGTGGGGAATGGAGGAGGGGCCTACAGCTCCACGGAACTGCTTCTCCGACAGCTCTCCCTCACTTTTTTGCTGATTTAAGACTCAGCTTTCTGCTAAGTCAGAGACCACTTGTCCATCTTCTCTTTAGCTTCCCATATTTGTTTCTCTTGTCCCTTTTTCCGTTTTCCCTGCTCTTATGGATTTATTTTTTAAAAGTCTCTTTAATGTGGTTTTAGTGGAACTTTTTAGAAAGCAAGATGAGAGGTGTACGTTCATTCTTAACTCTGAAGTCATCAAGTCTCATGTAAAATGTCATCTCCTCCACAGGAGCTTCCCTTCCTACTGCCACCCCTCACCCTCATGGTATGACCCTTAGATATTCATATCACTGTGTGTTCCTGACACTATCCATCTTGGTTGCAATTAATTGCAGTCTTGCTTGTCTTTCTTGCTCAAGTCAATGCTCTGAAGAGCAAGACTGTCTCAGCTTTATCCCGAGTGCCTAACGGAGGGCCTGACCTACAGCAGATGCACAATAATTATTTCTTGAATTAATAAATTATTTCTGATGTTGAACAGCAAATTAATAATGGAAGAAGCATAGCTAATTCCTGTCTTATTTGATTTAAGACTTCAAGGCCTGTAGAACCAAGTGTTCTCAGTTTTATTCTAGCAAGTGCAGTAAAAGACATGGTCTCTAGAAAATCAGCCCTTACTGGTTTGAATTCCTAGAATTGCTTGTTTGTTTTGTTTGATTCATGAGTATTAACAAGGAAATAACTACATGGGCACCTTCAACTTTTCTCTGCTAATTTCATACGCAATTCTTTCTTTTAGTTAATGTACACTAATCATGGGATATTCCATGCAATAGAATGCTTTGGTGTCTTAGAATCTGCTCTCTTGAATATTAAATATTCTTTTGCTTCTTGCCAACTGTGCAGCTGTGGAAGTTAAATGTCAACTTTAGAAGGCAATGAATAAGAATGAGTTTGCTCAATAGACCAAAACAATGTGCTTCAACTTATAAAAGAAAAGCAGTAATTGTACTGTAAATTTAGACTTAGGTTACCTCCTAATGATGATAATCAGAATACAGGTATAACTTTGTTATTGAGACATTAGTCAATACATTTATCTTAATTTTTAGATAATATTCATTATATTGTGATAGCATTTGACAATGGCTTCTTTTCACGCAACTTAACCAATAGCCTGCCTATTTATTTTGAACCAATGTGAAGAAGACATAACACCTTTCCTCCTTAAACTGGCAGCAAATATCTCAGTGGAACATACCGAAAACCAGAACAGCTAGAATGCTTGCCACCACTGGACTTATCACTCCTGACCTTAACTACAGAAAAAGGCTCTGTGGATTATTCCCCCCACATAAGTCACAGACAGAGAAAAAAATTTAAAAATTGTAATGTAGAGAGTAGTCAGGTTGAGACTAAAAGTGATATAAATGACTTAAACTTTAAAAACGAGATTTATATAGTTTGAGAATAAGTGAGCTTATCTAGAACTAGAGCCATTGTTTCTCTTGAGAGTTAGTTATAGTTCCATCAGTGAGTTTCCAAGGAATTGGCATGAGCCAGTGATGGAAGGGGTAAGAGGCAAGGAGGCTCAAATACCTCTTAGACATCAATAGTGCTCGTATGGTCTCAAACGAATACAGCTCCATGCTTAGAGGGTCTCTAACATTTTACTTTTGGTGTAGAAAAGTAATGAGAGGCACATTTCCCTTAAGGCACATAGGAAAAGTGGATGGGAACATGAATATAATTAGTGAATTAATTTAAGAGTCTTTCTTGCCCTCCCATCTTGTTCTTAAGAATCCTCAAGGAACTTTCACTTAATTTGGAAGTACTCTTTGAGACATGGGAAACTAACTCACTCATTATCGGAAGGCCCCTGGATATATGATTATCTAACACAAAATCATTTTATGATTTGTCCGTAGAACCAGACAGGGGTAGGTGATTCCTTCTAAGAAGTAAGATTTTCCATGTATAATATCTTGACTGCATCTGTGACCATTAAACAAACAACCACAAACCAAAACAATAGGACAAAAAACCAAACAACAACAAAAACCATGTCATGCAGATCCGATTTTGAAAGGGAGGTGTAGTATAGGTACAATTTTAAGATCTTATTTCTCAGAAACCCTTATTTAAATGTGCATATGTTAACCATCTGTGATCCTGAGATGATGGCTTACAGGAGAAGTTAGTTTTTCTGACAGGGAAAACCCAATTCTGGCACAGAGTATTTTCTGGGTGAGAGGCAGGTCCATGGGAGCCTGAGTCAGTTTGTGAGCAGCCCGAGAGTACTGACCACTTACTGGAGGATGGAGTGATACGCAAAGTCAGCCCTAAACTAATGTGTCTTATCATTTTTACCAAATTTTATTACCTCCCGGTGGTACTTATTAGTGCATATTGTTGAAATTTTATGATAAATGTGTCATTTCCAGAATTTATTCAAACACTTATTGCAATCCACATGACTAGAGAATAAATTAATAGTGTTTTGGATCACTGGGTAGCTTTCTGGACACAGTGTGATTTTTCAAAAAGGGCCTACTGTGGGAAAATATAAGACATGGGTTCTACTCCTAGGTCTGCACTAACCCTGCTATGTGACCTTGTGCTGGCTAATAACCCTCTCTGGACTTCTCTTGTTTCCATCTGGAAAATGAAGGGATTGAACCAAATGATCCGTAAAGTCCTTTCCTGCTCTAAAATTTTATGATTCTAAGGAGAAAGGCATCTGTAGTCACATCAATGGACAGTTAAATGAGGCCAAGAAGCAGTTCAGGCCGTTAAGTTTTCATTGTTGGCACAAAGCACTTATCCATATGTGTAAGGAGTGATTACTTCACAGTAGTAGCAAGCTTAGGCCACAGTTTAAACTCTTCCAGTTTATTTCTCCCATGGGGAGATTCAGCATCTGTAAAACCTTTGGCTCTCTTCAGAGCAATGGACTGCATATGAATAGTAAGAGAGGTTTCTTTTCCTTTTTTTTTTTCTTTTCTCAGAGTAGAGTGGAAGGCATTTTTTTTCTACTCAGGCACTTGTGTGGTGGGCTATTTCTTGGTAAAATACCACCCAGTTGTTGAACATTTTTCCAGAAGAGGAAAAAAAATGTGTAAAGAATTGCCCTGTCATGATGGTGGTGAGGATAACAAAGAAAATGTGAAGAGGGGAGTGGTGTGGTGAAAAGACCATGGAATGGCAGTGAGACCGACCGGAATTCAACTCTTGATTCTCTATCTTACTTATTCATTGTCGGACCTTTTGTTTTTGTGTGTCCAGCTTTCTTCTTTTGGACAACATTCTCACCCCCATTCAATTAGGCCATAAAATGCTTAGGCTAATTTTGTTCCTCACTTCTATCTCCCCACAAGCCCAAGTGTTGGGTAGATGACCCAGGCCAGGCCAATCAGAAGGCATTCTAGGATAATAATTGGGTTTCGGGCAAGCCGCTCTGTCATGGTCCAGGTGGCAAGTTACAGAGAACATTTTGTAGCTGGGGGAGCATCTATTTGTAAATGAAGCTAAGCAGACATGTGGAAAAAGACAGCTCTGAGGACAGTCTTTTTACGTGCGCTGGAATTTTCTTTTTTTTTTTTTTTCATCAGTTTGATGTGGGTTTCTATAACTTTAAGAGTAATACTAATAACAGCAAACAGTTATATGGTGCATATTATGTGCCAGGCACTATTCTAAGGGTTTTACATATGCTAACTCATTTACTCTCTGTAAAAACTATGAGTTGGTTCCATCATTATCTGCATTCTTATGGAAGGAAAAACAAGGCACAGAGAAGTCAAATAACATGTCTAAGCTCTCACAGCTGGGAAGTAATAATGAGCCAAGATGGGAATGGAAACAGTCTAATGCCAAAGTTCATGGCCCTTAGCCAATTTGCTACACTGCCTCTCTGAATGATGGGCCAATTAGGAGAACTCTGAACGTCACTTTCCTCTGTAAACACAGAGATGATAATTACTATGTTTAGGCAGGCCAAAACGTTTAGGCGTTGAGCACCAAGCCCATAAAGGAAGTACTGGGGAAAGGTTCTTTATCTCTTTTGAAGTTTCTGGAATCAAATTTTCCATTTTTCAAACAACCTGGGCCACTGGTTCCTCAGACATGCTTTGGTCTTGGCTTGACATTTTTCCTCTTTGAGGCAAGAACCCTGCCTGAGGTCATATCACCAACTAACTTGGGCTCCCAGGAACAGGTGTGTGGCTTAGCTAGTGCTGAGTGAATGATTGCTTTTCTAGATGGCCAAGTGTGCTGAAATGATTTCAGAGTCAACCAAAATGCTATTTCTCTTGGCATTACTCCTTCTTATAGGATGTCCTTCCTTAGCTGGTGTACTTTGAAGCCAAATGGCTAAGTAAGTGGGACACTTTTCCATTCGTTAATATTTGGGGTTGTGACTCAGGTCCTGACTTGAGTTGTGTGCCTTCGCATAGGAGTGTTGTAATGGTGGGTAATAATAACCTATTTCATTGCTGTCCCTGCAGAGTCATTCAAATAATTTGATAAGAAAATGTATGTGAAAGCCCCTACTATGTACCTGCTAGATCTAAAGTTTGGGAATCACAATTGATTGATGGCTGACTCAGGCCATTCTTACAAGTCTTTACTGAATCTAACTTCAGTAAAGTAGCTATTCAAGTTACACCCACCAAGTTGAAGGTCAGGTTTCTTTGCCAATTCAGGTGGGCTCAATAAGGCCTTCAAGATAAAATTATGAAGTAAGGTTCTTACTTGATTTACTTATTGTGGCTGCTAGTCACCAGGAAGGCATCCAACAATTCCTTCCCTCTCTGTACCACCATGCCACAGCTCCCATCAAAAGGCCGAGGTTGGGCCAGCCGAGTGGTGCAATGGTTAAGAACTGGCTTGGGATGCCAGAGGGCCCCGGTTCGGAACCCACATGTGAGGGCCAGTGACACTGCCCTCTGCAACTGAGATGCTGAACAACAGCTCAGCCTGGAGCTGGGATGCCATGAGTCGCTGGCGACGGTGTAGGCAGCAGCCCCTGTGGCAGTGGGTTGCCATGGGCTACCGTATGTAGCCAGCAGCCAGCGTGAGCGGCCAGCAGCCGCAGTGAGCGGCCGTCCAGAAGCCGGCGACTGATCTGCCTCACCCGGGAAGAGCGCAATGATGGTGCCAACTTGGGCCAGTGAAGCAACGTCCTCCACAACTAGACTGAAGAACAAAACGACAGCAACTTGTCTGTTCCCCTTCCCCCAATTCCCCAGCACTGTTCCCACCCCCCAACTCCCCAATAAAAATCTTTAAAAACAAAAAATTAAAAAAAAAAAGGCCGAGGTTTATTTGCCTGCCCTCTGAAACTGGGCTGGCCTTGTGACTGGCTTTGATCAAAACAATGTGGCAGAAGTGATGCTCTGGGACTCCTGAATGCAGACCCACTTAAGGGAACTGGTAGATTCTACTTTCTGATTCTTGGACTCTAGCTGACATGCTATGAGAAGCCCAAGACACATGGAGCAAGCACATGGAAGAGAACCAAGGCACTGTATTTGACAGCTCCAACTGAGCTCACAGACAACAGGCAAAACCAAGTGCCAACCATGAGCGTGAGCTATCTTGGATATTCTAGTTTAGTCAAGTACCTGGATACCTGTACCTCTAACTGATGTCAAATGGAGCAAAAAAAACCCCACCCAGCTGAACCCAGTCACCCCACAGTATAATCAGAGATAATAAAATGATTGTAGTTTTAAGCCACTAACTTTTAAGCCACAGAAATAGGTAATTGAAACAACCTTCATATCTCTAACTACCATGATTATATGGCTATTTCTATCATTATTTAGCCTATATGACAGGCCTATACATAATTGCCTATTTGTCATTGCTAATGCATCAGGGATACAAGCAGTTCAAACTTTTGGGACTGATGAGCTAACAAAATGAGTGAGTGGTAAAGATTTTCAAAATGTCATAGTGGTGGAATTTATATTTAATCCTCACATTTCTTTTTATCCCATGTACATTAATGATGAACTGGTATTACTAGTATTTCTCTTAAAGTAGTATTGAAAATTTATGTGGTTGTCATAAAACTGGCGTTATTTATAATTACTTAAAATAAATTCTTCACTGGGTTCCAGTGGATAGTATGATACTACAATATGAGTCTTTGAGACGTGGTGGTGGTTTCACAAGAATAACAACTTATCAGAATTACGGAAGTCTTGCTGCTCTCCATATTTAATTTGATCCCATATATGTGGCCCCTACAGAGTTAAATTATTACCCTAACATGTAGACCTTATATTGTCCTTTCAAATGGCTTCCAAAACTTATTAGGCCTGAAGAAATTACATTTGTCCAATGTATCTGAATTCATTCTTTCAACATAAGCATTTAATGAGTGCCTACTGTATACTCAGAACAATCAGATACTAGGACTATAGAGACAAAGGACACCCTCATTCCTGAGGTAGCTCATTTGTCTAATGGATGAGACAGAAAAATAACCAGTCAACACTCATGGATCAGTCAGGAATACACTTGGCTGAAAGTAAACAAAACCTAACTAATAATTTGAATAATTAAGGAATTTGGTCACCTGGCATGAAATATAAGGAAATTAAAGACTGGCATGGCACTTAAACAATGTCATCAAGGATACAGAGTCTTTTTGTCTTTCTTCTTGATGAGCTTTCTAGGCACCTCTCATTCTCATGGTCTCATGATGGCTGCTGTACCTTCCAACATCAATCTGTTCTAGAAAGGAAGAAGTGGGAAGGGAAAACTTCTTCAGGATCTCTGTTCTTCATCTGTTGGATACACTGATATAGCCACCCTTGGTTACAAGAGCGTTTGGAGCCTCAAAGTAGAGAAATACAGGGAAAAGGGAGGTTGAAATAGGCATTGAATGTGCCAACCTACTCTCTACAACATGCTGCAGTGAACACAGGATGCAAAGGGAGGACAGAACTCAGATTTGGAAAGTGAGGAAAGGCTTTCAGATAGAAGTAACACCTGAGCTGAGTTATGGAGTGTGAGTTGGAGTTGGCCAGATCAACAGGAAAGAAGGGCACCATAGGCAGAAGATAAAGGACCTACCAAGGCGGGGAGGAGTAGGACCTATGATGGACATGCTTGGTTCACAGAACACAACTTCGCAGTGACAAAGCTAAAGTTGGAGAGAGACATTGGAGACAAAGCAAGCAGGGCCTGAGAACTATGCTAAGGAGTTGGGACTTTATCATGCAGGCAACAGTGAAAGCTTTTCAAGCATGGTGTAGAAATGATCAGATTTGTGGTTGGAACTCAGAAAACAGGTTGATAGACAACTGAGACTGCAGTCAGAGGACTAATCAAAGCCACACATAATAAGGACCTGACCTTTGATGGCGGTGTGGTGGGAGAGAAGGGTTCAGATTTTAGACATATTAAGGGAGAGGAATAGACATTTACTTGATGACTGATTAATTGTGAGAGTAAACAAGACTTAAGGTTGATTCCTAGGCTTCTGGCTCAAGCAACTGGGAGTTATTGGGGCCATTCACAGAGGCAGTAAACATGGGAAGAAGAACATATCAGATAATAGGTGGATATTTGAGAGTGGAGCAAGAGAGAGGTCACTGACCCAGACCTAATTGCTAATATAAGTATCCTAACGAGTTCCTCTGCATCCAGGCTCCTCCCTTACAATCCATTCTCCACCCTGCAGCTTGAATAATCAAATTAAAAAGCGAAAAAACCCCATGCCCTTCCACTGTTTGATACTGTTTTTCTTCTATAAGTGTTAATGGGCACATACTATGTGTCTGGCGCTGAGTTAAGGGCTTATGTGCCTTATTTCATTTAATTCTCATTCTTTGAGATAGTTGTTGCAATTACCTCCATTAAGAAGGGGTTCAGAGAGGTAAAGTAATTTTCCAAAAGGCCTTACCTAGTAAGCACCAGAGCTGGGTTTTAATCTCATGTCTGTTCTGTCTGACTGCAGAGAACCGTGTTCCTTAATCACTATAGTACATTCTTCTTCATGCTTAAATGTATATAATGCTCCATATCCTTAAAGTACTTTCACATACATTATCCACTATCCCGTTCCTCCTAACAATCATATAAGGTAATTTGGGTAGGTGTTTTTTTAATTATACAGAAGAGGAAATCAAAGCACCGAAATAATCAAGGAATCTGATTCCACATTAATTAATAAATCCATCCATTTATGGGACAGATACTGATGGGGGGGGATTAAGATGCAGAGGGTTTAAAGGACTTGCTCAAGGCCCCAAGACTACCTAGTGGCAAAGCAGAGACTAGGGTCTTGGGGTTCACAGAGGTGTGTGTTTGATGGGTGGAGAGAACTGCTTCCAAACTGCTAGGGAACTTAGCAAGGGCTTGGCTTTGATTAGGAGTAAGAGAAGATTCAAATTGTCCTGCATTTTATCTTTCCTCTCTACCTTTGGCTCACTAGCCTCTTAGAAGTTGATTTCTAAAGCACAGGCCTGGCATTCAGCAGCTGTGGAAGGACTATCAGATTTGGAGTCTGTGTGTGTGTCGGAGGAGGGTGGGGGCTGGAGAGATTTCATTCAGTAGGTAGAAGGAGGAGGAAATGACAGGGATATTCATTACAGTGCAATATGAGATTTTTAAAAATTGATGGTTGCTGTTAAGAATGAGACAGACAGGATTTCCCAGAGGGGTTGTACGCTGCCGCTTCCCTCCTACCACACAGAGTCACGCAGACTCCATGGCCCTCTGTTGCTACACTCAGTCCTAAGGAATGAATACTCCCTCCTCTACCAGCTATGTTATTAATTCCAGATTAACTCTCTGCTGCTTTCAGTCACTTACCCAGATTCAGACTCTGAGGTAGGACCATCTGATTTGCTGAGCAGATGTCACATGCCCTTGTTCTGGCTGCCGGGAAGCTGGGAGAGAAAGTACCTGCCCCTCCTCTAGAGAAACCAGAAAACAAGAGCTTTTTTATTTAAAAGACATTTAAAATTCTTCCAGGTTTAAGAAATTGTGATTCCCTGGGCTTTGGTGCCTCATCTTGTCATGGATTCACACAGGATATCACTGGTGGTAGTGCAGGTGAAGGCATTTTGACTAGTACCATGGCTTAATGATAACTTCAGTATCAGACTGCTTTTCCTTTCTCATCTTATGAGAAATATCTCTAGTTGTATTCTGCTTTTAAAGGTCAAAGAGGGCGTGTGTGGCAAATTGTGAGTGGTGCTGGGTCCACTTTCCAACTTCCGAGCACACTTACAGCATAGCGTTAGCCTGGTGAACTTACTGGAATCTTCTCTTCCGTTTTATGCTTCCAGAAAGACCCTTTTATCTGTGCTTCAGAATTTGTCTGACTCATGCATGTTGACTTGTGCTTATTAAACTCACAAGAAAAGCCAGAATTCTAATTAGTTCATTTATAATGAGAAATAAAATGTTCAAGCATAATAGTCATGTCAGCCTAATAAAAGCATGCTCTCTCAGTTAAAAAAAAAATCAAAACAAAAACATATAGGAAGTAGAACTGTAATCGAATGTTATTCAGAGTGTTTGGAATATAAGCGAGGGGAGTTTGTTAGGTGATTACAATGATCAATGGCCTCAAACTCTGATTCCCTGATTATAATAGTCAGGATTCGTTTGTTGTTAAGTGACAAATAACACAGATAAAATTACCTTGGGCCAAAAGGAGAGTTTATTGAAAGACTCCTGGGGTACCCTATGGAACTCTGGGAAATTCCATGGAAGAGTTGGTCTTCATAGAATGCTGGGATCAGGACTAGAAAATCGCCAGGATGCACTTCCTGTTGTCTTCATTTGCTCCTTCTGGGAGTAGAGATGTTACATCCCATGGTTCTCATCACAGGGAGTGACTGGCCCTTTCCCATTGGTCTCTCTTTAGAGACCCCCCCCCCCCAGGAGAGCCCTGACATGGGCTGGAGGCTGGTATTTGGACCTGTCAGCTATGGGTAGGGATGGAGTGGAGAGCAGGGCCCTGAGGCACAGGCTTGCTCCTGGTGGCTCCAGGCAGTGAAGTGGAGCCATGGTCGGCTACAACGGGTCAGAGTGGAGCACTGACATTGTTGTACTTCATCTTTGTTCCCAGAACCACGGAGGCCTATTCATGAACCAGGACAGCTCTTCCCCAGGAGATGCCTAGAACCAGTGCCTCCCTTATCTTTCTCACCTCTTGCTTTCCTGAGTTTCTCTGAAGGCCATTTCTCTTCTAATGGACTTGTTCTTTCCTTTTGTTCTTTATTCAGCTACAGCCTCAAGCTGATATCTAAGAGGAAGATTTATGTTGATTTTCTATATTTTTATTCTCAAAAGACCATCCTATTTCAAATTTGACTGAATATATCACGTAAAGATTGTTGCCCTGTTCTTCAGATTCAAAAAAGTGGTGGCAGGCGGAGGCAGTCCCAAAAAGTTTGTAAGCAACTGAAGGTCATTATTCAGTCTTATAAAAGTTCCCATTTTGTTGAGCCGCATTGCCTTTTCAAAAAGACAACTGAATATTTTAATTTCCACCTGTATGTACTTTAAGTTCTCATTGTAAATCGATATCTCTTTATATCTAATTTTATTTTTATTGCTTTATTCATTCAGTAAATGTTTTTCAGTGCTTACCTTGTATCAGACTCTCCTAGAAGGTGATAATAACGAGAGGGAGAAGGGCCTGAACGTGGGTGGAATGGGTTTCTGCTGCTTTAAGTGAATAGAGAGGTGCCCAACACTGCTTTGCAAGGTCGGCCTGCCCAAAGCAACACTGATATTTGATTTATAATCTTACCATTTGAATCATAACTTTGGATGAAAATAAGGTAGGGAAACAAGTTCACTGTCATCTTTTAACATTTAAATGTATTAAGATTTTGAGATATTTGAATATTTCCATATAAATACTGTTCAAACACCCATCAATTTACTCATTACCCAATTATAATATAATTTTTTTTCTATCAAGTTTGCTTTATATTTTTTAGAGAATGATTTATCATGACTCACAAAGCCATCTAACATATCCACCCTATTGATGGACATTAGCTTCTAAATATTCACTGTTACACCTAAGGTTGCATTGAGTATCCTTATACATGTGTCCTTGGGTATATATGCCAGGGTTTCTTTATACTCAGAAATAGAATTGCTGGGTATTAAAATATATGCACCTTCAATTTTGTAAGATATTGCCACCAGTAGTGTATGAATATAGCTATTCTTTCATATCCTTATGAATAATGGATATAAAATGGTACCTCCTTGTTATTTTCCTTTGCACTTCACTATTACTAAATTTAAGACTGAATAAGCCTGAATTTATCTTAAAATATTTATTAGCCATCTGATTTTTTCTACTGTGAATTGACTGTTTATAGGCTTTGTCCATTCTTCTATGGGATTGTATTTTTTATTGATTTGTAAGAATGTTTAACTCTGGGTACTAATCTTGTTTTGATTAATTTTATGATATCTTCTTCTAGTCTATGGCTTCTCTTATAACTTGCTTTATTGCTGTCTTTTAGTCAATAGAAGTTTTAAATTATAATTTAACCAAGACATATATATATATATATATATATATATATATATATAATATGAAACTGTACTTTTTAGAAATTATATATATGTGTGTATATATAACATATATAGCCTTTATTGAGTCATATGTCTATAAACAAAGGAGTTATTTTATGTCCTTCAACAAATTTTATAATTTTCCCCATAAGTGTCCCATAAATCTTCTAATAGATGCATTCATGTAGGAACCTTAGAGATTTTTGTTGCAGTTATAAATGGAATTTGTACACTTTAATTATGCTTTCTAATTTCTTTTTGCTGGTATATGGGTATACTGTTTTTGTATGTTGATCTTGTATCCAACAACCTTCTTGAAACTTGCCTGTTGTTATGATTCCAAGATTCATTTGGATTTTTTAATGTAGGCAGTCTTATCTTTGGAAGATGAAAATTTTGTTTCTCCCATTCCAATTATTATCCTTATGCTTCTTTTTCTTGTTTCACTGCGTTTGCTAGACTCTCCAGCACATTGTTGAATAGAAATGCTGATAGAGGACTTCTCTGACTGTTCAGGAATGTTTCTGGGGAGGATTTTCGTCAGCTTAGTTTTGATTCTTATTTACTGTTTTCTTTTCATAGTAATGTTGCCCTTTTCTGTACATTTGAAGTATGTTGAATTAGCAGCAATCAGGTCATTCTATGGAGCGGGGATGAGAAGTTGGGCAAATTTCCTCAGTATATTAATTCAAGAGTGCCCTCTTCAGTTAGAACAGTGAAGTGGACTTGATTTCATTAATGACATCTTTAAGAGAAGTGGTGGTTCTAGGACCCTTAAGTTCTGGGCTTGATCTCTAACTTTTTTCTTTACTTTTCAAATTGACCCCTTCCCCACTTACCAAGACCGCCATTGTGGTCTTGCATAACTTCCAAGCCTCTTTCTTGGAAAGCCAATGTTCAAATCCTCTAGTCTCAGACTTGTTGTTGGCTTTTCCCTGTCAGGGAAGGACGGTCCCTTCTGGGTCCATGTCTCCTGTGTTCCATCTCCACTAGGGACTTGCCACTCTCTCCTCTGTGCCATGTAATCTCTGCCCAGTTTTGCTCCAGCCTGGGCTCCGGATATGGCCTCTACCGATTGTTCTCCAAACTACATGTAAACCGAAGTTTGTAGTCTTCACTAGCCTCTGTTAATCTCTACACATGGGCTAACTGTGTGATTTTTATTTACTTTGCTGTTGCTCTGTATAGTTTTGGAGGATGTATGTAGAAATTTGGATTTAAGGAACCCAAGGACCTGGGAATGTTTTACAATTTTCCCCTATGACAGTGGAATTGTCATTTTATCTTTATGATTCTGTTGTTTTTTGCCTTAAAATTCTATGTGTTCTTTGGTTTATTGGCTTAGGATTTTTATATTGTCTTGGTGACTTTTTCCTTTAACCAGTAGGTAATGATTAGTAAATCTTTATAACTAATAATTTTTTACTCAAAGTCAATTACATATGATATAAGAACACTAACTTGCTTTTGGTTAATATTTGTGGGATATATCTTTTTATATTCTTTTCTAACTTTATTTGAAAATAATTTTATTTTAGTTATAAAAGCACAGAGTTGGACTACATAATAAAATTTGATGTTCAATTTAAGTCTGAGAAAATACTTTCACTAATGGGTTTAAACCCTTTACTTTCATTGCAATTGCAAAGATATTTAATTTTATTTTTATGATTTTAATTTGTCGAGTGAGCAGAAAGGACTTTACTCTCCCTTTTATTCTCCCTTCCTGCTTTCTATTAGCTTGGTCTTTTTTTAAAAATCCTTTTTGCTAGTTTGAAAGTTATACTTCTAATTTTTGGTTTTTTACTTGCCAGTACTCAAACTTGAGCATTCATCAAAATCACCTAAAGGGCTTCTTAAAACACAGATTGCTGGGCCCCACCCTTGGAGTTGCTAATTCAGGAGATCTGGGGTGGGTCCCAAGTATAGTCATGTGCTGCTTAATGACAGGGGTATGCTCTGAGAAATGCATCATTAGGCAATTTCGTCATTGTTTGAACATGGTAGAGTGTACTTACACAAACCTAGATGGCAGAGCCTATTACACACTTGGGCTGTATGGTGTATATAGCCTGTTGCTCCTAGGTTATAGGCCTAGAGTGCAAGCCTGTTACTGTACAAAACAGCATGAGGTTAAATCAAGCACAAGAGAAAATGATACAATCAAAAGACATGGTAAACATGAGATATATATGAGTGTGTTGCCAGCATTAACACAGCATACTGTTATACAGCAAACTTTTTTTTTTTTAGTAGAAAGGGTACACTCTAAAATAGTGATAAAAAGTATAGTATTGTCATGGACTCATGCAGAAACCAGTAGCATAGTCATTTATTATCATTATCAAGTATTATGCACTGTATGTAATTGTATGTGCTCTACTTGTGTACAGCCAGCAGTGCATACGTTTGTTTATACCAGCATCCCCATAAGCATGTGAGTAATACATGTGCTACGACATTAGGTGATAGGAGTGTTTCAGCTCCATTATACTCTCACAGGACCACTGTCGCATATTTGGTCCATTATAGACTGAAACTCCATTACGAGGCACATGACTGGACTTGTGTTTCTAACAAGTTCCCAGTTAGCGCTAATGCTGCTACTCTGGAAACCACACCTTGAAAGCCTGTCAGGAATTGTTCGTTACCACCAGGTACATATTAGCAGCTGTACCCAATAACCATGCTGAGTTGGACTTTCTTGTTATTTTGGAATTCTTTTACACGCCCACTAGCCATCGTTAAAAGGTTTAAATTTCCTTGTATCCAATATTTTTAGGTGTGCAATTCTGAGAGGAGTTTCTTTGACCATCTAGTCCCATGATATTGCCAGGAACAGAAGTAGGTCTTTAATTTTTCATAGGAGAATAATTGTTCCCCCACCCTGAGTTCCAAACAGAGAGAAACCTCCTTGCAAGTTTCCCTGGACTGGAAACTGGAGGATTTTTTGGGGGGTGGGGTGGGGTGGAGGGGGTTCTTTCATGTGGAGATACAGTACCGACTCCTAGTTGTAAGTAGGACTTTCGCTCTTTGCCTTCTGTGAACCCACTCAAGAACATGTCTTCTGCCCTTGATATGAGGTTCAAACTCCAGTCCCTGTACATGGGACACGTGCGTATGGCTTCCCATTCTAATGAGTACACTCTTCTAGCACCTCAGGGCTTCCCTTTTGATCTTGGCTGTGCCTGGACACTTGGGGGAAGGTAGGCTGTATTTCCCCCTGCATTTCTATGTGTTTAACGGAATGCAGGTTGGGGAAGCTCTGTTATCTCAGTCTTCCTGGTTGTTTTCTATTATCTTTTCAGTTGTCGTCTAGGAGAGAACATGGGGCTTTGGATCAAATAGGTTTGAGAGGCAGAAAGTGGGTGGTAAAGAGAACTGCAAAAGTCTGGTATGGACCTGAGCTCAGGAACTTGGGATTGGTGGCATATCTTTAGCACAGGAGACTAGCAGGTGGAGCTGAATGGGAAGTAATGAAGGAAGAGAATGCTGCTGGCAGGGGTTAGCATTGTAGACAAAGCCTGGGACACTGGTGGGCTTTTACATTTTTATGTGGGCCACTCCTCAAAATGTTTTTATTTCATGTAAAATATATACCACTAAAATTGTAAAGTATCTTTCCTTTGGAAGTCATTCTTTTCTCAACTATCAACTTATCCATCCCTCTTAGGTATGAATTGACAACATATGCTGAATACTACACTCCACCATATGATTATCAGCCACTTGTAAGTATAAGAGGGCTGAAAAGCCATATTCTAATACTTGTTTATGTACTTAAAATGATTCTTTACATCTAATAAAGAGTCAAGCTTGGGAAGCAGGGACAAATTGTTGAAATTTATGATGTTTTATATTTATTCAGCAATATTAGCTATTTGTGGGAGTCAATGGAATGTTTTATGGTTATGGTTTATTTTTGAATGTTTATAGATTTCAGGGAGAAAATATTGCAGTGTCAGAAATATGTTAGTTACTTTCTCCCTCACTTTGTTTTATTATCCCTGTCCCTGAATACAACTTATCTGGAATAAGAACTTACTTTTCTATTCATTTGTATTGCATTGACACATAAAAGTCAGTGGCTTAATTTAGCTCTGGGAAATGTGTATGTTGATAAAACATGTCCATTTGACAACTTTAATATACTTTTACTTAAAAAATTAAACAACAGGAACAAAACGAGTTTGCATCCTACCTATTAGGCTTATTCTAGAAAACTTAACCAGTGCAATAGATAAGAGATTTGATTATTGAACAAGAGAAGAAAATATTTATCTTTATTTTCAGATAGTATGATTATGATTATCTTTATAGGAGAACCAAGTTATTAAACTGAGAAGGAATTAGCATGAATAAGTCAAGTGGTTAAATACAAAATAAGCATATCAAAGAGTATCTTTCCTTCATATCAGCACTAACTGGTTAGTAAACTATAAAAGAATAAAAGAAAAAGTATACAAATTGCTATAGCAACACAGATTTAAAATACTTTCATGAGGAAAAGTCTATCAATAAAGATCAACAGGGAAGATATAGTAGTTTGTCTCCAAAGATGGCAGACCTTCCTGTTTGCACAGGCTACTTTCCCAGCAAGATTTGAATGTTTCTCCAACTTTTTTTTTAAAGATTTTATTGGGGAATCGGGGAAGGGGAACAGACAAGTTGCTGTCCTTTTGTTCTTCAGTATAGTTGTGGAGGATGTTGCTTCACTGGCCCATGTTGGTATTATCATTGCAATCCTCCCAGGTGAGGCAGTTGCTCGCCCACCATTGGATGGCTGCTCACAGTGGCTCACAGCAGCTTACCAAAGCTCACAGCTGCTGCCGGCCAGCCCCACTGCAGCCCACACCGATGCCGGCGACTCACGGCAGCCCAGCTCCAGGTCGAGCTGTTGTTCACCATCTTAGCTGTAGAGGGTGCAGCATCACTGGCCCTCACATGTGGGATCTGAACCAGGGCCCTGCTGCTCAGAGCTGGTGTCCCAAGCCAACTCCTAACCAACGTGCCACTCTGCCGGCCCTCTCCACCTTTTGAATCTGGGCTGTCAGGTCCTCGATTTGATCAATAGAATACGGCAAAAGTGACCTTTGGCCAGATATAGGCTTAGCTTTTAAGAAGACTGCTTCCAACTCTTAGAGCTCTGAGCCACCATGTAAGAAATCCAGGTGATTGTGCTAGAGGGAGAGGCCATGAAAAGAAACACTACTGAACTTGACTTATGATCGAGGAAGACATCTTGGACATCCAGCCTATGTGAGCCTGGACTCCAACTCTAGCTGCCATCTGACTACAACCCATGAGAGTTCCAAGAAGATAATCAATTGTTGTTTGTAGCCTTTATTTATTTATTTATTTATTTATTTATTTATTTATTTATTTATTTATTTTGGGTATATATCCAAGAGATAACTGGGACAGAAATCTCAAATAAAAGGGATAACTACCATTTTATAGGACTCGAAAACTAAATTAATTATAAATTAAATTTATAAATTTTATACTCAGTGGGGTGAAGATAGGGTGAAATTATATATATGTGTGTATATACATATATATATATATTTATATTTTTTTAATTTTTAATTTTTAATTACAGTTGACATTCAATATTATATTAGTTTCAGGTAGACAGCATAGTGGTTAAGATATTTATATAATTTATGAGTGATTCCCACCAATAAGTCTAGTACCCACCTGGCACCATACAAAGTTATTATAGCATTATTGACTATATTTCCTATGGTGTACTTTACATCCCTGTGACTATTTTGTAACTACCAGTTTGTACTTCTTAATCCCTTTACCTTGCACACTCAACCCTCCAACCCCCCTTGAAATTGGTTCTTTTCCCTGTTGTCAGGCAAATTGTTAATTGTTTTACTTTTTCTGGAAAGGAATTTGGCAGTATGTATCAAGATACTATTTGATCTAGTAATTCTCCTTCTAAGAAATTTCCCCCCCCCAAAAATAACTTAAACTAGGAATAAAATTTATGTCCAAAGATACTCATCATTGGATTATTTATAATGGCAAAACTTGGAAAGTACCTAATATTTTACTATTAGAAATAGTACTAATTAAATAATATGATGAACTATATGTATCTTTTGTAACATCCATAGATAGTGTCTTAATAAATCTTCACTAAAGGTTAAGAAAAACATTAGGATACAAAATTGAATGCATATTTTATCTAAATTATATAAAAATGTAGAGAAAAATACTGAAAAAACTGTCAAAATGCTAGTAATGTTGGTCATTGAATTGTGAAATTGTAGGTGATTTTCTTCATCTTTACACTTTTTAGCATGATCATTTATAATAAGAAAAACCGCAAGAAACAACTTATTATATTTAAATGATTCAGGCCCATTTTATGTATATATATATATATGGAATTTGGCTCCATCTCTAAACAAAAGGAAGTAGAAGACACATAATTAAAAACTCACAAAGATTTGAAGGACTAATTTCCCCCTAGGCAGAAATATAAAGAATGTGGGATGTATTCTCATAGTGCATAAATCTTTAGTTACTGTGTTATATATTTATGGTTTTAATTTTTTCAGCATTATTTCTAATATTTCTTCATTGCTTGTTTCCATATTAACAGCATAGCCATGGCAGTTGTTTGGCTTTGTTTAGAGTTTTTGTTGGTTTTTTTGTTGGTTGTTTTTTTAAAAATATTTTTATTGAGGAATTGGGGGATGGGAACAGTGCTGGGGAACTCGGGGAAGGGGAACAGGCAAGTTGCTGTCATTTTTTGTTCTTCAGTCTAGTTGTGGAGGACGTTGCTTCACTGGCCCAAGTTGGCACCATCATTGCGCTCTTCATTGGGCGAGGCAGATCAGTTGCCGGCTTCTGGTCGGCCGCTCACTGTGGCTGCTGGCTGCTTACGGTGGCTGCTGGCTACACACGGTGGCTGCTGGCTACACACGGTGGCTGCTGGCTACACACGGTGGCTGCTGGCTACACACGGTAGCCTATGGCAACCTACTGCCACAGGGGCTGCAGCCTACGCCATTGCCGGCGACTCACAGCAGCACAGTTCCAGGTCGAGCTGCTGTTCAGCATCTTAGCTGTGGAGGGCAATGTCACTGGCCCTCATATGTGGGATCCGAACCTGGGCCCTCTGGCGTCCCAAACCAGTTCTTAACCATCGCGCCACTCGGCCGGCCCCTAGAGTTTTGTTCATTCACTTCCAACTTCCATACTAATGTAATTGATTTTGAGACATGTTCCTGGAACTTTTTCTAGCACCCCCATTTAATGAATGCTTGCATGACACTGTTGTAGGATACAAAAATTATCTTAAATTATAAGTGGATAGCTAAATAACAGCAGAATAGTGACTGAAGTTATCATGTACATAAACAAGTGTATATACTTCATAAAATACTGACAAATGAAGCAGAACATTTTTTTTACTTACTAGATGCTTCATCATTTGGCCTTAGCATATAGTTCACCATTCACTCAGTCTACCACCTTTGCAATTATACAATTATGGATGAAATCTTAAACTATTTGGATTAATATTATTTCAAATTTTGTGCATGAATTGAGACTATTAATTTTTATATTATGGTCTCTTGTATTTGCTTAATTCATATTTGCATGAAGTGGGACAGCATTATAGGGTGATTAAAGGGAGTACAAGTTATCACACCATACCTCTAGATTTAAGTAAGGAAATACAGAGTATTAGAAAGCTGTGAAATCATTTCCAAGGAGAGAAGTGGAAGAGAACTGCATGGTACTTCTTCAGAACTCCGCCTCCTATGCTGGGTGTTTATTATGGCTCATCCCAATTTCAGTGAAAGCTTTTAAAAGCTTCCCCATCTTTCTCCCAAAGAACCAAAATAGAGGACAAGTTGCAGAGAAAGTAGGTTAGAAAACTGGTCCAAGGCTGGCTATTTGCAGCCTTTAGGACAGGGGACAAGTAAGTTGAGAATAATGGTGGAGAATCCACTGAACACACTCAGGCTGAGTAAGGAAAAGAATTAGTTCAGGCAGCGACTAGCAAAGTCAGGAAGTTGAAGGGCCAAGGAAATGAAAATGTTGAGAGAAAAAGAGCAGCAAGCGTGGCAGTAGTGAAGGAACGAGGGAGCCGGAAGAATTGGAGGTGATGAGCAAAGGGGATGTACTGGAATTCATTGGGATTTCAGAGGTAAGACAATTCTGGGGAATGACAGAGTCCAGGATGTGGCCATCGGATGAGTTTCTACAGTGGAATCAAAGCCATTGACTTGAGGAAGAGAGAAAATGGTAAGACTGTTGGCATGCTTCTAAATATAGATGTTGGAAATCAGCCTACAAGACAGCAGGAAAGAAGGGTGGGGCCAAAGACTGAGTCAGATGACCAAGCCCTCGCTGACCTTTGGGGAGCACTTCAGAGGTTAATGGCTCCTTCCAGCCATGCAGCTGCTATTCGGGTACATCTGGTTGGTCAGTGTCATGTGTGAAGTACCATTTTGTTTTCTAAAATAGTGCTGCCTATTGAATTATCTTTGCAGGCATATGAGTTACCTTTGAATGAAAAAAAGTGTTGCATATCCTAGTTCATTCAAGGGTAGAAAGCTGGGGAAGTTTTTCTTAGAGAATTATGTTTTAAAGTTGGCATGATTCCAAATTGACCACATGGGGTCCATCCAGTGTTTCACAGTAGAGAAAAAAGAGGCTGCACCTGCTTAAAAAATATTCCCAGTAACAGTAGGATCTCTATGTACTGGTATTGATACAGCGTTGTTAATATACTGATATTTCTGTGCTATTAGCAATTAGCTGTGGCCTTGAGACCCTCAGAATCCTACCACGAGCAGCCCCAGCCCCTCCCCCGGACTCCCTGGACCCAGGACTGCATGATGACTTTCCTGGGTCCTAAGCACTTTTGCCTTCATGGGCTCCTTTTCCATTAAAAACAAACCAACAACTATATGTTTTATAACTGCATTGGTATAAAGAAAAACATAACCCAAGTTGGATTATATTTGCTTTTTGGATTTAAAAACTTATTAAAGAAATATACTTTTAGAGTATATTTCTCATTGGCATTTTGTAACAATTACCCATCTTTTCTCCCTTTCTTTATACTGACTCCTTGGCTATTTTCGACTATGTTATTGTATTCTACGGTCATGTTATGTGACCCTGTTATTGTTAACACTCTTGAAATTATTACCAATAAACAAATAAGTGTTTTTACACAAAACGAAAGCATATAACACTCTTTTTTTTCCTGTGAAGTACTTTTGGACTTCTATACCCTATTTTAAGCAAAATGTTCTGTATAATAGGTGCCATTGGTTTCTGCTGTGAGATGTTTATGGATGTTGTATTACCGGCATCATTTTCTGGCTTAGCTATGAGTTTCTATCATTTAATAGAATTAGTTTCCCAGTGGCATCTGCATTTTTTTATTGTGTGAAAATATGCATAATATAAAATTTACCATTTTAATCCTTTTTTAGTGGACAATTTAGTGGTTTAAGTATCTTCACACTGTTATACTCATTTTTTAAAATTCTGATTTTCTAAAAGAAATGAAAACATTTTTGTCAGCCCTCAAAAGTCCTGTGGGTACAGGTGCTGGGCTTCCTGTGCCGTGTGGCTGAGTGGGCCCTGCCTGCACCACCTGGATGCTTCACACCTTTCTGACCAGGGCCTTCTGGGACTTGCTCAGTCTGATTGGCTGGTGCTGGAGTGATTGACAAATACTTTGAGTATCATCCCAGACCAAAGTGCAGCTTGGCTATTAATCAGAAGTGTGCAGCATCATTAGAAGGCCCTTATTGTTCAAGCACGCTCATTCACATGAAGGAAAACACCCCCCCCCCACCCCACCACCTGAAATTGCCTTTAGTTTTCTGCCTCCTAAGAAGGGATGTCTACCAGGGACCTTAAAAAGAAGACAAGGGAAAGAATGACTTGCTGGGACAGAAAGCAAATCTGGAATAGGGTGGGGACTCTCTGCGAAGTGTCACTTGTCTGAACTAAATTGGCTTTCAGTTCCCACCTCTGCAATTTCCGTATAGACAGCCCTTTATTGTGAGTGGTGCGTGTGTGTGTGTGTGTGTGTGTGTGTGTGTGTGTGTGTGTGTAAGTCTAGAATAAAGTTTGATTTTGCCAAACTTCTACCTAGGAAATTAAGGCTCAACTTTAACTAGGTATTGTTCCAGTATTCATGATGTGTCTTCATGACTTTTATTTCAGTTCTACTTTTCTTTGTTCTGCATCTTAATATAGCTGCTATTTAGTTTTCTCCTTTTTTTTTTGTCCTGCTTATGTTCTGACTCAATATATACTAACAAAAGAATAATGAACATTTGTTAAATATGCTTGTTTGTCTTATTATGTAGTATTAACTGAAACAAATGAGAAGAGAGTTTTAGATTTTTCTGCAAATGAGGTAGTGGTGTGGGGTGAAGTTGGAGCAGGGGGAAGGGGTCATGTGGTTAACCTAGTAACTTTGTATTAATGTCAGTGTGTTCCAAAATGCTGCTGCTAGTTATCTATTGAAATAGCCTTCTATTACTTGGGTTCAGAAGGAGATGGTGACCTTCCTGAAAGATCTCAGTGTGTGCTGTGCTTATGTGTGCTGACCTTGTACATATACATGCAGGCATGATTCTGTAGCTTATAGGCAAACAATTCCCCTTCTGAGGCATCCTGCCAGCACCAAGGGATCATATTTTCTAGGCTCAGCTTCAACCTCAGGATCTACTAGCAGTTGCTCCCACAATTTCCCACTTAATTGGGGTACAATAGGATTTGCCCTATTGATTACTCTCAATAATGTGAGTGGGCATTGTCCAATCAGTTCATGGTAGTCTTAAGAGGAAACATTTGAGGTTTCTTGGAGAAGAAGAAATTCTGTCTCAGTACATGTAATATAGAAATCCTGCCTGAGTTTCCAGCCTTCCATTCATGTGAACCAGTTCCTTTAAACCTCAGTCTCTCTGATTCTTATGCCCTGCCCCTCCATGCCCGCCTCCGCAATCTCCCCAGCTCTCCGGAGAACCTTCACTCATATAAACAGAAGGATATTCATGAGTTCTCTGACTCCCAAATTCTACTGTTTTGTTTTGATTCTCTTTCATTTATCATGCTCCATCCTAGTAGTCATTTATTTATGACCAAGTGATCTTTTTAATTAAGGATTATAGCAGACATTTCATTAGGAAATAAATATTACAACTTCTCCTCATCTTGTGTATCACCAACTGAGAAGTTGTGGGTCTTTGTTCTTAGGAAACTCAGGTTCTTAAGCATTTTTTAGTATTGTGTTCTTTTAGTAGTAAGAACCTTCTTTTTTCTGAAATTAAGCTTTCATCTTATATTGCCTTCTGAAGTTAAGTAACCATGATCTTTTGTTTCTGAGTTAAGTCTCACAGCTCAGTTTTACTTCAGAGAACTTGGAATTGTACGAGATTTCATTTTCTTCTTTTGATTATCTTTAATTTCTACAGTGAACATATTTGACTTTTCTAATGGATAAAACCAAACAAACAAAAAATTTAAATCAAGAGCCCGAAGCCTCAAATTTATACCTAACCACACCATTACAAATATAAAGCAGTAGCAGGTGTCCTCAAATAATGTACTGAAGAATAAGAAAATTTATATTTATTTTTATATAATTGAAGTTATAAGACCAATCAAAATTTGTGCATTAGAAAGAAAAAATTAGTCACTAGCTGAGGTTTAATGTTTTTTTTGATGCTGGCCATTACAAAAGTTTGTGTGATATTAAGTCAGTTTATTTTGTGAAATGTTTGTTTATGTAGATCCCCGCATTTTTCTTTGTGATGAAACCTTACTATGTTGACTGGACTAATTAATGATGCAAATGTTTACATTTATACCCATACCTAAACTTTCTTGCACTTCCCATGACTATTGTCCTTTAGTTGAATACCTTTATTTGTTACAAGTACTTTCCCTTTGTAAAATATTATCAAATAAAAAAGGATAGCAAATGTTTCTTAAATATGTCACAGAATTATATCTAATTAGTTATGTATTTATTATAGTTACCTTTGCCAATTACTCTTAATGTTTATAATGCAATCATCAGGAGAAAACATATCCAGTGAAAATGGAATCGTATTTAAGCAGTGAAGGGAATGAATGAAGGGATCTATTTGGATGCATATCTCCTGTGGTCCCCAGGGCAGATAAAGTAGATTTGGCTGCAGCAGAATTGTTCTCCTCGCACATCTCTCTGCATGCATGCTTAGAAAACAACCCCATTAGGGGAAGACAGGTCTTCAGTCAAGTGCATATCAGTGCTAAAGAAGTTTATGCATGATGTACACCAAAAATAATGAAACAAAATATCACAGCAATCCACTTTTAGGTTTACTTTCATTCCATCCAATGTGACATTCACATTAATAAGCTTGCTGCCTAAAATACCTTTTTAAGAGTAAATGAAGTACCCCAAATGAGCATACTTCTATAGGCATGCTAGGGTAGAATGGTCTTTGCTGTATGAATGCCAGGTGGCTAATAGCTCTCTGTAATGGTGGACACAAGGTTAGTTTGCAGTGACTGATTTCGCCAGGAAACATAACCCATTATGCATTTTTATAGATGATCTGGATGTAGGAATTGAACTACGCTGTCAAATTATCGTATAATATTAAATTAGGCAGAGTTACTGATGTTCCAGAAGGCAGGCCTAAAACTAAAAATGACCTTGAGAAATAACACTATCAAAAATAAAAATAAAAGGTCCTAAAGAAAAAGGATGAAATCAAATAAGAATAACGACGGAACAGTCCCATGGAAGATTGGGAAAAACTGGGTGAGGACTGGGTATATGGTTCACTAAAAAACACCAGTGTCATTTTATTCTGTAAAATGGTTCAGGAGATAATAGTGCTTAGAGTAAGAATATAACATCCAAGGTGTGATGGGGATGGAGTGGGAGGGGCTAGGGACCTAAGAGTAGGATACCATGACTTAAAGGTACACTGAGACATTTTACTGATATAAGTGGTAAAACCTTATTCTGTTTGTCCTTCATAATGAAGGAAGGTCAATCAGGGGCCCCATTCACCAAGAGGACCCTCCTGTAGCATCCTAACCTATCTTTCTATGATATGTTAAAAAGAAGAAAGAAAAAGAGAAGAAAAGGAAGAAGAAAGATCTTAAAGACAGACCTCCCCATGTAATGATTCTCTTGCTGCATCTTTAGGGGTTCCTGCTTCTACAGAGCCAGTAGCCCTCAGTGTCCTTTACCTGACACTCTTTACTTTTCCACCTTTTATCAGGATGTTTCATTTGACTTTGTCAACCCTTCCTTGAAACAGCACACTCAAAGTTGATAAGAGGTTGATTCTTACTGTTGGTTGCGTTTTGTCAGATCTTGCCCTCTGTGGTGCTTCTCTGGAAGTGCGTAGTTGTTGGCTACCAAGCATTCTTTGACCTCCCCCTCCCTTCCGAATCTATGACACTGCAACGCTCTCTCCATATCTTTCCTTCTTTGTCCTTCATTGTTTCTTTATGGATCCAGCCATAGGTGTCCCCAGGATTTCGGCCTCAGAACCCTGCTTCTCTCATTATTCACAATCTCAGAGAATTCATCCACTCCCATTGCTCCCCAACCATCACTTTTTTGGGGGGACATATTTTTATCTAATTTCAAACTGACAGGAAAGTTGCAAGACTAGCACAAAGAGCTCCTACATAACCTTTACCCAGAGTCACCAATTGTTTACCATTTACCTCTAAACTGTTCCCCTTTACCTCTAAATAGTTCAATGTGTATTTCCTAAGAACAAGGACTCATTTATAGCCATGGTAGTTTTCAACCTCAGGAAAACTGAAACAATGTAATTATGTAATCCTCAGTCCATATCCAAATACAATTCATGACTCCAGTAGTGTTCTTTATATCTAGTTTTCCCAGCCAATGGTCACTGCTGTGCTTAGCGCATTGACCTCCCTCCAGGCCATCTGTCCCATACCTTCTAAATAAACATTTCCTACTGAGGTTATCTCTAATTAAAAATGTCTAAAATGTGACTCATCACTTCCTCCTAAAACAAGTTCTCCCCCATCTCTGTGTCTTTTTTATTCTTTTTAATGGTGTGAGACCTCCCCTAGCCATCCAGGCTTGAAGCTGTGGGCCATCTTTGGTTCTTTATCCCAGTTAGCCAGTAGTCCTCTAAGTTCTTCCTGTGAAATGCCTCTCCAGTGTGGCTCCGTATCAGCCATGGAGTGCTGAGGCCCAGCCATTCCACATCTCAGACACATTCTTTCACTTACCCTCATCTACCTGAAGGGCTCAGAAAATGTTAGCAATGATTGTCCCATCTTAAGTGAACTTTGTCAGGACTCAGGCTCCGTGTAATAATACCACGATAATGGACCACACAACAGCAACTTGTGGTAATTCAAAAATCTTTTTCTATACGCAATTTCTAAACACTTCTTCCCACCTCCACTAAACTGATGTTGAACAAACATTTAATTATTATGTTAGGGTGTTGAAAATATAGCAACAGTCTACAACTCACAAAGGCAGAGGAAATGTGTCTGATAACTGGCCTTCTTGTGGAGCCCACCACCAGTGGGAAAACACTAACTTTTCAATCCATTTAAAGCTTAGCCTGATTTCATGATTTAAATATTAATAGTTCTGTAGGAAGTGTTTAATCTCCCTTGAAAAAACTCACTTTCTCAGAGATCCTTCCCCATCCCGTTTGCAGGATAGAGCTAATATAGCAGAATTGAGACTGTCATCTGTTGAAAAGCCTGCTTGCAAGCTTGGTCCTTGGTAGGCATCTGGGAACTTGGCTTTTGGGATAAGATGTCCTAGTAAGAATGGTTTATTGTGCCTAAACTGTGCAAACAGTATGGTTTATGTTGAACACCTGGGAGTCTGGAATTTGGGTATATTTAAGACAGTGGGTGCCTGTGTAACCAGCTCCCCTGAAAAACCTTGATAACTAAGTTTCTGATGAGCTTCCCCAGTAGAGAGCATTTCACAACTCATTGCTGGGGGAACTATGTGCAGCCTGTGTGACTCCCTGGGAGACGACTCTGGGAAGTTTGCACCTGGTTCCCTCCGAACTTCAGCCCATGTGCCTTTTTCTCCCTTTGCTGATTTTGCTCTGTATACATTTGCTCTAATAAATCATAACCATGAGTTCTGTATGTTGAGTCTTGTGAGTCCTCCTAGCAAGTCATTGAACCTAGTAGTGGCCTGAGGAACCCCAACACACCCTGCTTTTCTCCCCTGGCAGATTGCTATTGTCCCCAAATGACTGCAACACGTACTGCCACCCCACATACTCTTACAGTGTGCTTTTGACAGAGAGGCGGAATCTGTGTTACCTCTGCTAGAATCTGGGCGAACTGTGGCTATGGTGGAAGGGATGCTATGTGACTTCTGAGGTTTGGTGACAAAAAGCAATACGGCTTTCTCGTGGTTCTCTTTATGCCATCCTTATTCTCAGAACCCAGTTACCATGCCATGCGGAAGCCCCAGCAGGCATGTGGAGAGAACCTGTGCAGTTGTTCCAGTCAACAGCCCTATCTTGGTCTCACAGCCAGCCAACATCAGCTACCAATCAGCCCCAGCCCTCAAGGCACCCCCAGCTTTCCAGTCTTCCTAGCTGAGGCTCTGGACATTGTGGAGCAAAGAGATGCTGTTTTTGACGTACCCTTTCCAAATTCCTGACTCAAAGAATCTGGAAATGACTACTGTTTTACACTGCTATGGATTGGTAATAGTAACACACAGCAATAGTAACTGCAACTCTCCCTAAGATGGCATCCAGGTATGTGGAGAGAGGGATACGACTTAGCATCTTGATGCCAGAGGGAAGAATAGGGGTGTGTGTGTGTGTGTGTGTGTGTGTGTGATTTTCTGCCTGTTCTAGTCTCCAGGATGATATTCCTAGTCCAGCTGGTTGCTCTTTTCCTTGCTGGCATTAGTGGCTCTGGTCTGTGGACATTGTTATCTGTCAGCCTTTTTCTATTTCTCTCTCTGAGCTTGGTTGGAGCCCTCATAGCATATTTGGGATGGCTCAGCCTCGTTTCCACTATCATAGATATTGTTGACCCGACAGAAACCTTCTGTGACTCCCATTCAGTCCCAGATCCAGTGCTCAGCTCTGCAGCTGAGAGCGGAAGCTCCTCTGCAGACTTGCAGCTCTTCAGGATCTTGTTTATGCCACAAGGTACCAAAAGGGGCTCAGGTGACTCTCAGGGCCTCCCTCTGCCTGACCATACTGCTCTACCAGCCTCGGTATGTGCCCCAGGCCAATGAAAGGGCAGCCTGAGAGGTGGTCTGTTTCAAGCATTCTCATGGGGAAGGGGGGACCAGAAGACCCCTCCCCCCACCATGCCTTTCTGCCATTTTCCTCATTTATCTAATGTGCCTCTCTGCCCAGGTCAAAGGGACTCTGCTTGATTAAACTCCAGGATGGGTAAATTAGGAAATGCATTGGCTGTTTCTGCTATCCTGCCTTTCTTTTCCCTTCTTCTTCCTACAACTCACCAGGCACTCTTCCTTAGCTCCCTACTTTTCATGTCAACTCTTGTTTATGCCTTATTGGCAAAGGAAGTTTTTTCTACACATTTGGAAAACTCTCTGTGTGGTCTGCTTCTTCCAGGTTTGGTTACTGATATTCTAAAGTCCTCAAGACTGTGAGTTGGATTGTAAGGCATGTGTGTGTATATCTGGGTGCCCATGATCCAGTCAAGCTGACACAAAAAATTCGCCATCACACCGGTTGATACTCACTCCTCATTCCTCTCCCTGCGCCCATCTTCTAAAAAGCTACTTTCTGTCTCCGTGGACTCGCCTGTTTTAGACATTTCATATAAGGAATTATACAATGTGTAGTGTTTTGGTTTCGCTTCTTTCACTTAGCATAATGTTTTCAAGGTTCATCTAGGCTATAGCACTGATCAGTATTTTATTACTTTTATTGCTCAATAATATTTCATTGTGTGGATAGACCACATTTTGTTTATCCATCCATTAAGTGATGACATGTGAGTTGTTCAGATCCGATTCTAATCATAGTTCCTGAATCCAGTCCTCTCCACTTTCAGTCTTTAGTGCCTCCTACTGCCAGGATCCTCTTCCTAAAACATCACATTTAATCTTGTCACTTACCTCATCAAAATGAACTGTCCTCTCTGCCAAGGAGATGCTAAACAAACATCCAGACCTTGCACTGGAAGCTCTCTTCAGTTTGACTGCAGCTGGGGTAGGAATGAACAGATCCTGCCTCCTTCTGAGAAGGCACTTGGGCCATTGATGCGCAGATCTCAGTTAACGAGCGTCTATTTGACCCCAAACCGACCAACCAATGACAAAAAGCAAAAGTCCAAACATATATAGAAAGTGACATGGACATTATGTAACTTTAGGATTTTATTGTTTATATTTCTTTTCATCTCTTAATTATTAAGAATTTCATGTGAGTCCTAGAGGGATAATGGGTCTTATAGTCAGTTGGTTAGTTTGAAGTTCTGGCTGAGTCACTTAATATTGGTAGTCTTTAAATTCTCCCCTCCTGTGATTTTAAGCAAATCATCTTTTCTTTTATGTAAAGTAGGGGTAGTAATTCTTACTTCAGAGCCCTGTTATGTATTAAAAGACATAAACACTCAACAACCGTGCCCAACTCATAATAGGCACTTAGTAAATAAATAGACACTGTAATGATTCTTATGGTTGAACATATGGTTAAACTTTTCAATTATTTTCAATAAAACTAATCTAATATTAGAACTATATTTTGGTGTTCTTTCATTGCTTTATAGCTTTTGGTGATTTAATTTCAATATTGTCGTATTGCTTTAAAATTAGTACCAATTTAAGGCAGATATTAGATAATCAGTTCAAGGGCTTTATGTTCCTTATCACCATTACCCTTAATGTAATCTGAAAGAATCAATATTTTCCTTGGGAAATGGTCAATAATAGTGTCTTGTTTTATTACAGTAGAAGCTTTTATGGTATGCTCTAAAGATAAATACCTTAAATGTTATATTGGGTAATGCTGAGGTAAATTTCTCATAGGAATGAAACTTTGAAAATGACATTTACTGGAAAGTGTGACTTGGTAGCAATTATTATATAATAACCCAAGATATTATTCTTTGGAATGATTATAACATATTAATTTTTTAAAATGTTGAATGGCAGAGAAATTGTCATTGTTTGGGTCTTATGTAGATGATCATAAAATTTAAATTGTTCTTTATGCTGTATATTTATGGTTTAGAACAATTTTAAATGTATAATAATATTTTTTACTTTTATAAATAAAACGACCATGAACTACTTTCTTCTTTCAGAATTATAAGTACTTATAAATGTAATAGCCATTTTTTTTCATTGAGGCATTTGTAATTTGAGAGGTTAAATTAATTAATTGTTTTAAACTTAACATTTGATCATAAGATTAACACATTGAAGATCAACTTTTAGAAATCACTCCTTTTTACATATTTCACTCATTCAATATCATTTCTCTTTCTCGCCCCCAATAGGGTTATCCTTGTCAAGATGATTATTCAATAATCCACAGAAAATGCCGTTCTCAGTTCACAGATCTAAATGGCTCCAAAAGATTTGGCATCAACACTTGGCATGACGAGAGTGGGATTTATGCTAATTCCTATGTAAAACAAAAACTCTACCCATTAAATGGTGGTCCTCTTGTCCCATTTTTAAAATAATGTATGAAGTCAGATTCTCTAACTAATAAAAGAATAAGGGATTTAACAGTTGATGATTTTCTATCCTAATAAATGCAATGGAAATATTACTAAAGTAGGTTTCTTTAAAAACAAATTTTTCATATTCTAGACCAGTGTGTATATCCTTCTTTTCATAAACTAATCTAGTATTTTCCAAAGTTCAGCATGTGCACCACTGAGGGTATACAACACAATTGTAGATAGTACTTGGTGGAATTTATTTTATTTTATTTATGGATGGTATTTATTTGAATTTCTATTGGAAAAAATGCATAAAGCTATCACAATCAAGCTTGTGATTGCTTATGGTATGGCTAATTTTAAAAAAGGAACTAACTTAAATTCCACTCTTAAGTGAATAAAAGTAAAGGTGACATTCATTTTTAACATGAAACTAATGATGGAAGTTTGGGTAACACTGGCACTATAATAATGTTGCATGTTTATGTCCACGTGTGCGTGCATGCGTGTGCATGTTGGGGGAGTGTCTATTTATAGACTTTGATTTATCTATGGTGGCTAGCTGCACTGTGGATTATCTATTCAGCATAGTGTTTTTCCTTATTGAAAATAACACTGTTTGAGTGTATGGGATAGCAGAGACGCAGACAATCTTGGTGACACTTTAGGGATTTGGTGGAAAAATCCAATCTTCTAAATCATTAGATTTAGAAGAAATCCTAGCAGTTATTTTGACTCACCCTCTGATTTTACAGGTGAGCAGAGACCCATAGAGGTTTAAGTAGGTTGCCCCGGGTTACATAAATAAATTCTAGCTGATCATGAGGTGCATTTGAACTCTTATTTCTTCTGAGAATGAGTTTAATTATTTGGCCAACCTAGGCTAAATTTACTCTCATTATGTTTCTTTAAAAAATAAATTCATGAAATAGCATTTCATGATAAATGCTAATTTATACTGCTTCCAACTCTTGACTGGCGAATTATAAGAAAAACTATAAACCTTGTAAGTGGAGAAATGATAATTAATAAAGAAAATGTGGATATACCAGGTAAGCATTCACCAGCAGTTTTACTATTCAGTTGTAGGAAAAGTCATGACACATTTTTGCAACGAAAAACAGAAAAAATACATCATGATTTTTCCGACAACCCAATGTGATTTCTTGCTACTTTAAACTGTGTCTATAAATACACAAAAATATATATTCTATATACATAAATATGTATATTATACTCATATACATGTATATGTATATAATGTTAATTATATATATATATATATAAATATATACAATGTAAATTCTTTATATATTACCTATTTTAGTGGATACCTACCTAGGGTTACCTTCCCTTCCACAGACTACAAATTGAAGATTAATCATTCCTAAAACTCATTAACTTCCCTTCCACAGACTACCAATTCAAGTTTAATCACTCCTAACACTCTTTAATGTATCTAGAGTAGACAGATGTTTGAAGTATGTAAATCTGGATGTCAAGCTACTTATATTTGTAAGGAAAAGTCTGAATGGACATCATTACCTTTGAAGAATGCCTGGTACCTGGAAAATAAAATAAAATTCACTTCATTCACAGGAATTCTATATTGTCACAATAACTAACATCACATTTTGCATAAATGACCTGGGTCTGCCATGAGGGGGTCGACTTAGAAATCAGTTCTGGTTTGGTTAGAAGGAGAATGCAGTAAGAGAAATTGTATTTAAACTAGTCAAGTAAAATGGTACGTTGAAATGAAGATTTCAGCAGGGTTTGCCTCATTTCAAGTTGCCATCCGTGAGTGAATGAGTGCATGTTTCAACTCAGTGAACACTACCACATTACTGTGAAACCTAGATCTTTTAGGTGTAAGTATTTTGTATTGATTTGTATTTCTTTAGATAACTGCTTCAATGGTTCATCTCACCAGTATCAAAGACCATTCAAACAAGAAAAACTGGAACTTGGATTTGGTCACTGCAGAATGTCTTTAGGAAGTGAGATACTGCCACCTGATGGGTCCACACATATACTTAATAGGGTTCCACCTGAGATACCAAAACAGCACTATTTTTCTGTGTTTATAAAGTTAGCTCCTCTCTCTCTCTCTCTCTCTCTCTCTCTCTCTCTCTCTCTCTCTCTCTCTCTCTCTCCCCTATATATATTCACATTTGTTTAGTGTTTTTCTTTTGGCCTTTATGCATTGTTATGTCAGAACTGTAGGTGTGAGACCACTCTGACAGAATGCAGACTGCTGCAAGGAGAATGGGAGATTGGTTGGGCAGATCCTAAGCAGCTACAACACAATGGTGATCCTTTAGTTAAATCTGACCCACAGATAAGTTTTATTTAGTCTGCGCAGTGTGTCCTTTTTTCATTAATTGAAAAAAAATCAAATCAAATTTTCTAAATTAGAGCATTTTACTTAAAAATGTATATTTCTGTGTGCTTGACAAATTGTCATATCTGGCTAAACTAGGCCTCATTTTGATACAGCAGCAATCATCAGGGGTATTACGGGAGGTCCTCTTTAGATGGGGTTAAGTTCATTATTTTGTTGCATTTCTCACCTGGAATACTTCACTCATTTGTGGAGGCATTATAACCCTTTACCTAAGAAGAAGTGGAACAAATATGAAATAGTAGATTGTGTGGTGGAAGGGAAGTAGTAGTAGAAAAGTGGCAAAACTGGCAACTTCTTGGTGACTGAGATTAGCATGGTAAAGATAGAGGCTGTATTCTAATTTAAGGGACAGAGAAAATCTGGTTGAGTTTGAATAGGAATCAGATCCCAGGCTTTGTGGTGTAGAAAATAGAAATGGGGAGTTGGCTAAAGGCTTCATGGTGACCTACTCCTAAAATTTCCTTTTGAACTCCCACATCCTCAGTTTCTCACACTATTGGCAATGTTGACCCAAGCCTCCTTCTATGAGCCACACATGCACTGCCTGCCTTCCTCAGCTGCTCCATAGCTGGCTTGTTGTCTTCCTTCTCCTACTGCTAATGTCCAGGTGTTTCACAGGGTTGGCCTTTACCCTGTTCTCTATATACAGTGTCATGGGTTCAATGATCACCTTTAGGTAGAATTGTGATTTCATTGTTTTATTTACCATGACATACACAAGAGAAAGTATTCACACATATGATACAATGCCTTGGATAGGCTCAGAGTATAATGAGGTCCAAAGAAATTAGTTGGGAAATAAAACAATAATTGTGATGGTTAATTTTATATGTCACCTTGACTGGGCCACTGTGCCCAGATATTTGGTTAAGCATTATTCTGGTTGTTTCTGTGAAGGTGTTTTGGGGTGAGATTTACACTTAAATTAGTGGATTTCCAGTAAAGCAGATTGCTCTTCATAATATGGGCCTGGATAGAACAAAAACGCTGACCTCCTCCGAGCAAGAAGGAATTTTGCAGTAGACTTTTTTCAGACTTCAGCTGCAACATTGGCTCTTCCCAGGGTTTCCAGCCATATATCTATATATGTGGAAGAGGGTGGGCATAACAGTCAGAAAAGAATTTAACAAAGGCGTGATTTAGGAAAGCTTTTCAGAATGCAGTTTAGTGTGCATGATGCTATTATTGGTGTACATTAGATCACATACTTTTCCCTACCAGAAACAAAAATATTAAACCGGTTTAAACAGTAAGTACATTTACAATCTCATGTAACAAGAAGTCCAGGCCCCCAGTATGTTATGTCCAGCCTTGGCCTCTGCCCTCCTCAGACTGGCTGCATAATGGGTGAAGTTGTTCCAGACCTCATCTTCAGACATGAAAATGTCCAGAGGAAAAAAAATGGTTGTCTCTTCTCAAATGTGTTTCTCTGGAGCTGGGAAACCTTTCCCAGACGCCTCCTCCATGCAGTCTTAGTGGCCAGAATTGGATCACATGCACATTGTTAAAAAAAAAAAAACGATCTCTGGCAAAGAGACCACCATGATCGGCTTAGACAAATAGAATCTCCTGCTGAGCTGTGAATGGGGTTAGCTTTTTCTGGGTCCTGCTGGGTGGTTACCTGAGGCAAAGCAGGGTCCTGTCAGGAAGAAAGAAGAGGGCACGTAGATGTTGGGTAGGAAGCCAACGAAGTCCACCAAAAGGATGACTTGGAAGTTGGCTGTCCCTTTTTTAATGCAATCAGATGCTGTCTTGGTTCTCTGCCAAATAAAACATTGGTTTCTAAAAATAAAAAATAAAAATCAAACCACGTAGATGATATTGTTTTGGGGGAACTTAATTGCAGTTAATGGGGCATGAAGATGAGTTATATCACACAGCATACGACAATTTACTTGAAAACCCCCATTAAATGTCTTTGCTCCCACATCCTTCCTCCTCCCCCTGCCCTTGCATCTTTTCATTCATTCAAACACTCACATTCCAACGCACATAGCTTCTTTACCGTTCTCTCCTTCAGGAGTTGAACTCACACTCTCTTCCTTGTTTTTTGCCTGGAAGCTCTACCTACTTCCTCCTCATTTGAGGCCCTGGAAGTCCAGCCTCCACCCTCAGAGAATTATCAAAGTATCCATTCACTCACCAATTGCTGAGAAAAGAAAGTTTCTTCAGATCATTACATAGAGAAAAGTTTATGATACTCTATTTTCTTTGGAAGTGTGACTCTTTTGCAAACTTGGTGTTTTAACTAATATTAGTAAAAGGCTATTAGTGACCTATCTCACAAGTGATTGTAATAGATTGGAGTCCTGAGATGGAGGCCTTGTAATCAATAATAATCAATATCCCCAGCCTGACCTCGCTCCTGAACTTGAGTCTCATATATAACTGCTCATCTCCACCAGACAAAAAAGGAACCTACTTATGTTCAAAATGAAGTAATTGTTCATTGCTCTCTTATCTGTCCTGTTTCCTATTGCTGTTACAGCATTGTTATCTTCCCAACAGTCATTTAAAATTCCTTTCTTCCTTGCTTTTTATATTATCTAGCACTTCCCAAATTTCCCTATTAATAGGTGTTCCTTGAAGAAAGTGTTCCCCAAATGCCTTTGGATACGCCATACCCTTGTCTTGGAGCATTACAATGCACATTCAAATATTAAAGGCCCTGAGAAATTCTGTAGAACAGAAGGTAGTTAAGCCCTGTTTAATCCAGCATTTCCCAGGCTTATTTCATCATAGAATCATTTTTGCAGGGAGTGTCTGTTAATATATTCTGTGATATTAGTATTTCATGGAAAGCATTGTTCTAAGCAATTTCTAAATAGGGTGGGGGACAAAGAAAATATTTATTGTCTAGTAAGTACTATATACATACATGAAGTAGAGTTATTTTATTCTGGTTCTATTAAAGGGGTGGGGCGGGGGAACCCTAGTGCCTCTTAATAAACAGACTCAGGCAGAAATCCAACTTCATAATGATGAAGTAAGTATAGGTTTTCCTTATGTGTTATGGTGATTGGCATGTACACATTCTAAACTTTCTCCCTTATCTTTCTAACCAAAGGGTAATAGCCAACTGCTGCTTTACTTTCTCAAAACTACTTGCATCCCATTTCACTCTGAGATTTTCATTAAATACCACTGGAACTTGTGGCCTATAGTTTCAACTATCATTTTAATAAAGGCAGAATTGAGTATTTGTAGGTAATAAATATTTTATTCTACATTGTACTACCAGGCTAAGGACTTAACAAGAGTCTTTCTACCTTAACACTTAATGTGTTGAATTCATATAGGTGCCTAATAAGTGTTCATTTATGAGTATGTAAGAGTCTATAGGTTCTTAACCTAACCTCAAGAATGATCAGAATAAAATTTGCATTTAATTAAACTTAATGTAAGTCGATACAAATTGGTAGAGTTGCCAAGTAGGAAAACAAATTGAAAAGGATAACCTGAAGCAAATTTGGATACATTTGAAAGATAAGAAATTCAAGTTGTGATTGGAAAATGGGAAGGGATAAAGTATGGATTAAAGGGACAGCATTTTTCAGTAGTGTATGTTTTTGATGCATTTAATTCAAATTTTTATTGAAAAATTTATGCGAACTCCCTGGAGATTTAATTCAGGTAGAATATTGATACTACAGTTGATGTAGGCATAACACTGGCAATTAAAAAAAGTCGATTGGGCTATTTTTTACAAGACCCAAGAGTTGGCCACAGAAAAGCCCTTAGTCACTATTTAAAAAACAAACTGCATAGTGCATAGTGCTTTTTTCTTTTTAATAGAAGTACATCAAACAAAGAAACATTTCTAAAAGGCTCAAGCAAATATAGGAATCTGAAAACACTTTTCTGTTCAAGTCAGCTGAAGAAAAGAACACAGGAAAATCATAAAGTAAAGAGCATTCCTTTTCAGGATGCTTCTTTCTTATAAGTAGTTTAAAGTCCAGTGGAGTGTGCAAAAAGCTCTTTCATAAAGCAAGAAAATATAAAAAGAAGCTGGTGGCATTTCTGATTTTATTGAATAACTGCAAAGCAGTGGCTGTGAAAGGGAAGAAAAAAACTCAAGGCAATGGGTAGTTGAAAGGCGTGCTAAGACACACACACACACACACACACACACACACACACACACACACACACTGTGATGGAGATATATCAAAAGGACATGGGAGTTAGCTGAAAGAGCTCCAAGTGATCATGGCTGGAACATAATTTTAAGCAACAAAATTTTTAAATTGTATTAGATTATAACTCAAAGTATAAAATAAATACCCATGAGTAAATAAATGATTGAATAAATAGATAAATAAATTCTCCTTGCAGAAGAATTCCAAACAACTTACATAGATTCTCCACCTTTGAGGGCATGAGCATAGCTTCCAGTTTAAGTGTGGACTGCACATAGTGACTTTCTTCCAGATAGTACCATGTGGAAATGAAGGGAATAAAAGTCTCTTTAGAGTGGAGAGTCCTGATAAACACATCAGGCAGGTGATCAAGGTCAACATCAGTAGTGATAAATAATGTTGGTAGTATGTACCTTTGATATGATAGGATGAAAATGGCACTTGACCTCTGTGGGTTCCTCTAAAACCTTATAACTCCAGTCTAATTATGAGAAAAACATTAGATAAATCCCAGTTGAGAGACATTCTACAAAATATCTGACCAGTATTCATCAAAACTTTCAATGTCATCAAAAACGAGGACAATCTAAGAAATTGTCATAGCCAACAGGAGCCTCAGGGCACATGGTTACTAAACGTACTGTAATATCCTGCATGGGATTCTGGAACAGAAAGAGGACATTAGATAAAAACTAAGGTGATTTGAATAAAGTATAGACTCTAGTCAACATTGGTTCTTTGTGACAAACGTACCACACTAATGCTAATAACAGAAAACTGGGTGAGGAGTATATGAGAATTTTTTATACTATCTTCACAACCTTTCTGTAAATCTAAAACTATACTAAGGTGAAAATTTTTATTTAAACATTGTGATGAATACTGGCATCTGAAGATGTTGGCTAAGAAATTGTTACAAAGATGTGATATTTGATATTTGATAGCCAAGCCTTGCAATGTGAAACTTGATTTTTCATAAGTTGATTTGCTTGGATGAAATACCTTATTTTTAAAATGGTTAAGATACTGACATATGAATTCAGCAAAACTACTTCCCGCCAAAAAATCTGGTAGGCAAAAGAAAGGAAGAAAGGAGGAAGGAAGGAAGAGAGGAAGGAAGGAAGAAAAGAAGGTGAAGCTCTAACCTCTAATGTGATAGTATCAGGAGGTTGGGCCTTTGGGAGGTAATTAAGTTTAAATAAGGTCATGAGGATGGGATTCTTGTTTTGGGATTAGTGCCCTTATAAGAAGAGATCAGAGAGGGCTCTCTCTCTGCACCATGTAAGGATGTATTAAGAAGACAGCTGTCTATAAGCCAGGAAGAGCGACCTCACCAGACACCAAATCTGTCTGCACCTTAATCTTGGACTTCCCAGCCTCCAGAACGACGCAAAATAAATGTTTGTTGATTAAGTCCTTGCCCTCCTCTCCCCTAGTCTATGGGATTCTGTTACAGCAGCCAGAACTGACTAGGACACTGAGGCAACAGAGGAAGACAGGAGCCAGGTCGTGAGAGGCCATGCAGAAGAAAAGACTTTATCCAGGAGAGGATGAGCTTTAGGCAGTGAGTAAAATCATAAGAAATACGATGAGAAAGATAACTCAAAGGCCCTGTAGGGGAATACTTGAAGGGGACATGGCTGGAAGCAGAAAGGCCAGTGAGGAAGCTCCTGTAAGAACGTGGGGGAGAGGATGTGAGTGCGGACGGAGAGCAGCAGGCAGAGAAGCTGAAGACTTTGAGTTGGCAGGTCTTAGTGATGAAGTAGATAAGGAGAGAAACAGGCGGGAGTCCAGGATGACGTCAGTGCTACCAATAATGAAGAGAGAGCACACTGAGGGAAAAGTGGGAATGTGGAGGAAGGTGAGTTCTGTCTGGGATATGTTGAATTTGGGACATCCAGGCAGGGATGTCTAGCAGGTAGTCAGATATAATCGGAATGAGGCCCAGAAGAATGATCTGGAACAATAAGAGTTTTCAGCAGTGGATATATGAGTATAGTTAGTCATTGGGGGAGGGGAACAGCGCTGGGGAATTGGGGGAGGGGAACAGACAAGTTGCTGTCGTTTTGTTCCTCAGTCTAGTTGTGGAGGACATCACTTCACTGGCCCATGTTGGCATTGATAAGTATTTTTTGAATGAGTAGGACGTTACTGAAGTAGGCTGAAGGAGAAGTTAATGAATTGGGTGAAATCAACGAAGCCTGTTGAAATTGTTAGAAAACTTGAATAAGGTGACTTTGATTTCTGTTCAGGAGTGCATGTCTCATACCTTTCCTGTGTTAATATAGATGATAGATAGATAGATAGATAGATAGATAGATAGATAGATGATAGATAGATATAGATATATATAGATATATGGTTTGTAATTCTTGGGATATGGTCAAATTCAGAAAACATCCTTTACTACTTGCTTTAGAGAAAATACATTTCTATAATGTATAAATGTCTAGTCGATACATTCTATTTTAAGGAGTTCACCAGACTATCATTTAAAATGTTTGATGTAAAATATTTAATATCACCTATGATGTAATCTAGGTAAATGTTTAACTTGAATACATTAGGCCTTTAGTTCTATCTTCAAGCTTATAGTAAATACAAAGGCTAGAAGAGCAAGCTAAATGATACCGTGAAGGAATAACTAACAAATTTAAAGGACAGACGTTTCTGCAGACAGTTGTCCCAGTTTATTCAACAAGTCAGTGAGGTTTAAAATTTTTTTAAAAAGAGGATTCTGGGGCCGGCTGAGTGGCGCATTGGTTAAGAGCTGGCTTGGGACGCCAGAGGGCCCTGGTTCGGATCCCATGTATGAGGGCCAGTGACACCACCCTCTACAGCTAAGATGCTGAACAACAGCTCAACCTGGAGCTGGGCTGCCGTGAGTCACCTGCGATGGCAGGTGGGTTGCCATGGGCTACCGTGTGTAGCCAGCAGCCAGCATGAGCGGCCGTCCAGAAGCCGGCAACTGATCTGCCTCGCCTGGGAAGAGTGCAATGATAATAACAACATGGACCAGTGAAGCAACGTCCTCCACAACTAGACTGAAGAACAAAAGGACAGCAACTTGTATGTTCCTCTTCCCCCAATTCCCCAGTGCTGTTCCCATCCCCCAATTCCCCAATAAAAATCTTTAAAAAAAAAAAGAAAAAAGAGGATTCTGCAAGACTAAAGATGGTTCCTGGGTTGGATTGTTGTTTGGGCCAAGCAATTGTAAAAGCATTTTGTGACAATTAAAGGCATTAGACTATGGACTGGAGTTGAGAAAAATGAAAATTTATAACTGTGGAAAGGTATGGCTTATTAAGTGAATAAGGTGAGACATAAAGACATATAAAACAAATTAATGTTTATAAATATATATAAAAAAGATCTGAAAGTATATACAATAAGCTCTTAGCAGAGATAATATCTGGTTTATGGGAATATGATATTTTCTAACTTCTACAATTCTGTTTCTTTGCAATATTAAAAAAGTTATCTTTTGTGTTAAAAACTGAAATGAAAAGAAACTACAAATGAAGTTTAGAAAGAATACTTTTTTTTCATAAACGCTAAAAGAGAATAAAATAACTTCAAGTATTAGTTTACTAAGGCTACTATAACAAAGTGCCACAAACTGGGTGGCTTAAACAATCAAAATTTATTGTCTCACAGTTCTGGAGGATAGAAGTCCAAGATCAAGGTGTCAGCAGGATCTGGTCCTTTTGAGGGCTGTGAGGAAAAATCTGTTCTATGCCTATCTCCTAGCTTCTGGTGCTTTGCTGGCATCACCCCAGCCTCTGCCTTCATGTTGATTTGGCATTCTCCATGTGTGCATGTCTGTGCTCAAATTTCCCTTTTTATAGGGACAACAGTCATATTGGATTAGGGTTCAGCCTAGTTTAGTGACCTCATCTTAACAAATCACATCTGCAGTGACCCTATTTCCAAATAAGGTCATATTCTGAGGTACTAGGGCTTTGCATTTCAACATATGAAATTTTGGGCTGGAACACAATTCAACCCAGAACCTTCTCAAGAAAGGAGTCCTCGGGCCGGCCGAGTGGCACGTTGGTTAAGAGCTGGCTTGGGATGCCAGAGGGCCCCGGTTCAGGTCCCACATGAGGGCCAGTGACACTGCCCTCTACAGCTAAGATGCTGAACAACAGCTCAAACTGGAGCTGGGCTGCCGTGAGTTGCCAGCAATGGCGTAGGCTGCAGCCACTGCTGCAGTGGGTTGCCATGGGCTACCGTATGTAGCCAGCAGCCAGTATGAGTGGCCAGCAGCCGCTGTGAGCAGCCGCCCAGAAGCCTGCGACTGATCTGCCTCACCTGGGAAGAGCGCAATGATGGTGCCAACTTGGGCCAGTGAAGCAACGTCCTCCACAACTAGACTGAAGAACAAAAAGGACAGCAACTTGTCTGTTCCCCATCCCCCAATTCCCAAATAAAAATCTTAAAAAAAAAAAGAGAAAAGAAAAGAGTCCTCATTATTTCAAAGTGTCAACTTTCCTACACAAGGGAATGAAGGCTGTAGTCCACAAGTTGTTTTCCCTCTCATGATCAAACCTAAATGTTGTCCTTAACTAAGATTTTCCAGTCAAGAATATACAGTGGGGAAAGGATAGTTTCTTTAAGAAAAGTGCTGGACAAACTGGACAGTCACATGCAAAAGAATGAAACTGGACCCCAATGTTGCACCATACACAAAAATCAACAGAAAATGGATTAAAGGCCTAAATATAAGTCCTGAAGTCATAAAACTCCTAGAAGAAAACAGGAACAAGCTCCTTGACATTGGTCTTGGCAATGAGTTTTTGTTTGTTTTTTTGACACAAAAAGCAAAGGCAACACAGGCAAAACTAAACAAGTGGGACTACATCAAACTAAAAAGCTTCTATACATCAAAGGAAACCATTAACAAAATAAAAGGTAACTTGAAGATTTGGCGAAAATATTTGCAAATCATATATCTGATAAAGAGTTAGTATCCAAAATATGTAAAGAATTCATACAAGTCAAATAGAAAAAACAAGGGTAGAGGAAGTGAACCAACATTTTTCCAAAGAATACATACAAATGGCTAACAGGTACATGAAAAGATGTACAACATCACTAATCATCAGAGAAATGCAAACCCAAACCACAGTGAGGTATCACCTCACACCTGTGAGAAGGGCTATTATCAAAAAGACAATAGATAAAAAGTGTTGGCTAGAATGTGGAGAAAAGGGAACCCTTGTGCACTATTGGTGGGATGTAAATTGGTGCAGTCCCTGTGGGAAATAATATGGTGGCTCTTCCAAAAAATAAAAATAGAACTACCTTATGATCCAGCAATTCCACTTCTGGGTATTTATCTGAAGGAAAGGAAATCACTATCTTGAAAAGATACCTGCACCCCTATGTTCATTTTATCATTATTTACAATAGCCAAGACATGGAAATAACCTGTTTCCATTGAAAGATGAGTGAATAAAGAAAATGTGATTATATATATATAATATATATAAATAACATGTATATATATATATATACATATATATTATGTATATATATATATATATAGAGAGAGAGATGATATAATATATGATATACACATACAATAGACATTATTCAGCCATAAAAAGAAGGAAATCATGCCATTTGTGACATGGATGGACCTGGGAGAAATTATGCTAAGTGAAATAAATCAGACAGAAAGAAAAATACTGTATGATCTTATTGATATGTGCAATTAAAAAATAAAAAAACCTAACTCATAGATAGAGGACCATAGATACAGAGGACCATTGGTGGTTGCCAGAGGGAAGGCAGGAAGGTAGGTGAAATGGATGAAGATGGTCAAAAGGTACAACACTTCCAGTTATAAGATAAACAAGCACTGGGCATGTAATGTACAGCATGGGGAGTATAGTTAACAATACAGTATTACATATTTGAAAGTTGCTAAGAGGGTAAATCTTAAAGTTCTCATCACAAGAAAAAAAATAAGTATGTGTGGTGATAGATGTTTACTAAAGTTATTGTATGCATTTTTCAATATATACATATACCAAATTATGTTGTACACCTAAAACTAACACAATGTTATATGTCAATTATGTTTCAGTAAAAAACACTTTCTCTTTACCTGTAAACAAAAAAGTCCCCACTAAAAAACAATGACCAAGCTGTAGGAATACCTTTCTAGTATAAGTTTTATTTAAACTTGAATGCAGATACCCACAAGCTGAATGTTTGTAAAAATCCTACCACTTCTGATGAAATTGACAGAGAAAGGTTAAAAAAAAACAACAACAAAAACAATTATTTATTACTCAGAAAAAATCCTGTCTTTTGGAGAATTACTGTTGGTCTCTATGATACAGTTTCTACTGTTTTATGTAAGACCCCAAAATGAGGATTCGGTATCAAAATATTTGTTTTCTTTTTCTAGATCAGGCAAACATTGCTATGGAATTATAATAATTGTGGTCTGGTTAACGCTTAAAATTTGGCTCCCTCTACTGGAGAATATACAGGAAGGACCACCCTTCTTTTAACCTGAAGTCTAAGAAGCTTGTATAGGGTAGGAATTCACAACTCAGGTTTCCCGTCTTTATGCATATATGGAAATTGCCTCATTGACCAACTTGTGGTTTGTAATGGGGCAAAACTTGTATGTCTCACTATTTGTAAATCAACCACCAACTGCCCCCACTTCAAACAGAGCTAATGTTTAATTCAGCCCCTAAAGCAAATAAGAACATGGCCCTGACATTCAGTCTTCCCCTCATTGAGACATGGGCTGCTGGTCTGCATTTAGGCTTTCAGGGCTGGAAAGAATCACAGAGGTCCTCCAATCTAACTCTTCGTTTTCCTCAGTGGGAAAGCACAGGTGCAGAGAGAGGAAGTGATTTCCCAAAATCATTCAGCTAGGAGAACTTGGATGTACATATATAACAAATTATGTGTGATGCACTTCTCTAACATTTTATATCGATCAGTGCATCAAATCAAGTTAATAAATATTTCCTGATTACCTACTATGTGTCAGACATCAAGGGATGTGCACAGATGTGGGGGACATAATCTTTGCTCCCCAAAGAGCTTATAGTTAATTAAATTGTGTGAATGATGATTCCAGGTTAGAGACAGCTGCCAGGTCTGCAATTCCAAATGGCCAATTAAATGACCTTTCCACATAAAGAATCGCTTCTTGACAGATGATTGGTGATTTCTTTGCACAGCCCGTTAATCTCCTTGATTAGGTGTTGGCTTCTATACAGCTAGCTTTGGAATTTGAATGGCTTTCTGAACTAGAAACTGTGTCTTTGTTGGGGGAAGGTGATATATGACTTTAGTTAGGGTTACAAAATTTTGGGTTTGTTGTTAATGTAGAAAATGACTTTGATTTATCCTGGTGAATGATCTAAAGTTGCTTTTGAATGCAAATGAAAGAATCGCCATAATTTATTCTTTCCTTGGAAAGCACATCTGCATATCCTGTTCTATTTATTGGTCCAACAGCCTCAGCCTTAAACCCATCTTGCAATGCTAAGGTGCCCATGCAAGCTTTGTAGTCAGTTCAGCATATTACTTTTATCTGCCCACAGTAACTTCACATCAGTTGTAGTAACACCATTCCTAAGCACCTGTATGCATATATAGGCCCTCAAGAGTGATCTAGTAAGCAGAGAAAGAATGGAGTCCTAAAGCCATTCTGACTTTGTTGGGACCACTCTACTGCTCACTTAGTCTGCTGCCCCAAGAAACAATATTAGTTATTATATATATAGAGGCAGTACATTGTAGTGATGGCCAGAGCTTCAAACCCCAACTCTGCTGTTTGCCAGCTGTCACCTTAGGAAAGCTACTTAACCTCTTTGTGCCTCACTTCCATATGAGGTTGCTGTGGTGATTAATAAATTAACATACATGAAGCCATGTGAAGAGATCCGAGTGCACAGTGAGCACATTTATGTATCGGCTTATATTATCCTTATTTGATTTGTATGTGCAGGGAAAGCTAATATGTTGTTATAAATTCTAAAAAGGTGATTTGCAAAATGAGACCCAACTCAATAAATGCCATTTCATGCTGGCTCTGGACACAGATGTAGGGGGAGTTATTCTCTGGGGAGAGTGAGCCTTTTGAGTAACCACAGGCACCGGGGTGAGAAATCCCAGTTCTAACCTAAGGAAATAAATGTCAGTCTCCTGCTGTTTCCATATCTTCTGCTTAGAAGATATAAAAGCATTATGGAAATGATTTTGAAGTCCATGGGGGAAGGGGCCAGTGGAGGAATGCCTAAAGTCAAAAGCCAAATAGTATGTATTTGAGCACACCACATCTCTCTTCCTCCTGAAACATTTTTAGAAAACAGGGTATTCTATTACAAACTCTTTGGTAGTCCTTAGATGCTAGATTTTAGCATCAAAGGAACGATACCGCTGCAATAAAAGGACTCTGTGTTCTTAATATTCACAATGCAACATCAGGTGCTTCCCTCAGCATCTTTCTGAAGACGTTAGACAATATGAACTACCTTCCAGAGTTCAGAATCATTCTAAGGTTTCCCAGTGCCTCATATTCATCAAGGTAGATGTGTAGATGTAAAAGTGATTATTGCAAATAACTAGACCTTTTCCAAACATTTAGCTTTTATTTTTTTTAATTTTTTTTTTTTTAAAGATTTTTTTATTGGGAATTGGGGGATGGGAACAGCACTGGGGAATTGGCGGAAGGGGAACAGACAAGTTGCTCTCCTTTTGTTCTTCAGTCTAGTTGTGGAGGACGTTGCTTCACTGGCCCAAGTTGGCACCATCATTGCGCTCTTCCCAGGCGAGGCAGATCAATCCC
>NW_017731685.1:241790-249525 GCF_001890085.2 Hipposideros armiger | reverse complement strand
CAATTTAAAAATTATTCGAGAGCCATAAATATATTTTTACATAATCACCATTATGTGAATAATATCCTTTAAAAATTTTACAAGTGAAACTATGATAGTTTTGTTTTCATTTTCAATTTTACTTCAGAGCCACATGTATGTGCCCAAAGAGCCGCATGGGGCTTGCGAGTCGCAGTTTGCTGACCCCTGGCGGCTCTTCCGTCTCAAAAGTTTGCTGACCCCTGAACTAAAGTAAGAAGCCCCTCTGAGGTGAGAGCAAACATCAAACACTGACATCAGAAGCCATTCATTTAAAAGAGCCACGATTTAGTATATGTACTGCCAAAGCGAGCACAAAAGAGCCACGATTTAATTGGATTAGTTTGTAGAGCTGTTTATGACCCAGGATTGTTGAAAACAACAGAGCAATCAGCTGGCAATTAGTGGAGTTTAACAGCTATATGTGGTTAGTGAAAGAAAGAATTCCCTACCAATACCGCTGTCAGCCCAGGGTTACTGAGGGCACCGAAAGCATACTTCACTGAGGAGCAACACCAGAGTCTTAACACTATGGGTAGAGAAGGAAATTAACTTCAATAAAATAATCCAGCAAGTCAACTTAAAAATAATAACAGCTCTGGAGAGGAGAGTCTAATACCAAGAACTGCTATAACATACTATCTAAAATACCTAGTTTTCAATAAAAAATTATGAGATGTGCAAAGAAACAGGAATATGACTCATACTTCAAAATAACCAGTAGAAATATGCTCATAGAACTAAATGAAACGGTGATTAAAGAAGCAAAAGAAGGCATGATGACAATGTTGAATCATAGAAATATCAATGCAGAGGTAGAGGTTATTTTACAAAGAACCAAATGGAAATTCTGAAGTTGAGAAGTACAATAATTGAAATAAAAAACTTAATAGAGGCATTCAACAGTTGATTTGAATTGACAGAAGAAAGAATTAGCAAACTTGAAGATAGATAAATAGGGATTAAGCAAGCCGAAAAACAGAGAGAAACCAATTCATTTTATGAAGCCGGTATTACCCTGATATCAAAACCAGACAAAGACATCACAAGAAAAGAAAAATACAGACTAATTTCTTACGAATATAGGTGCAAAACATCCTCAACACAATACTAGCAAACAGAATCCAGCAACATATAAATAGAATTATACACTATGACCAAGCAAGAACTATCTCAATAATGCAAAGTTGGTTCAGCATCTGAAAATCAATTAATGTAATAGATCATATTAATAGAAAAAAATTAACCTCAATTGATGCAGAAAAAGTATTTGACAACATCCAATACCCTTTCATGATAAACATTTAACAAATGAGGAATAGATGGGAACTTCCTCAATCTGAAAAAGGGCATTTACAAAAACCTCACAAATGACATTATATTTAATGGTGAGAGTGGATAATTTCTTTAATTTCTTTTTAAGATCAGAAACAAGACAAAGATGTCTACTCTCACCACTTCTATTCAACTTGTACTGGAGGTTCTAGCCAGGGCAATTAGAAAAAAAAAAAAAAGACATTCAGATTGGAAAGGAAAAAGTAATTATCTCTATCTATAGATGACACGATCTTATATGTAGAAAATTCTAAGGCATCCAATAAAAACTATTACAACTAATAAACAAGTTTGCAGGATACAAATCAATTGTATTTTTATACACTTTGCAATGAATAATCCAAAAATGAAAGTAATTCCATTATGTTAAGGACTGCAGTTTCCTCAGGGATCCAAAGTATTTGCAGATCCTGCTTAAAACTCATCATGTCCTTCTAAATCCAATAGTAATTAAGAGTTATCACTGCTGTATTTAGAGAAAGGAAGCATAGGAAATTTATGACTTTATCCTGCATGTAATCCTAAATAGTATTTTATTTTAAAATGTATGTTGTTTCTTACTAAAAAGTAAACCCCACGATTCATTCATTTAATATATGTTTATTGAACCCTGCAGTGTTCCAAGCACTGCCCTGGGGACAGTTTTTCTCAGGAGGAAAACACAAAAGTTTATGTACTCATGGAATTTACATTCTGGTAAGAGGAGATAGACAGTAATCAATAAGCTTAATAAATAGGTAAATCATAGGGTGTGTTTGAAAATAGTCAATCCTATGGAAAAAAATAGACCATGAGAACAATAATTTAATGTGTTTTACATGAAAGCCCTGGTGCCCAGAAAAACAGCTGGCTCAGGGAGGCACAATGAATATTTGTTGAATAAGTGAATAGTTATATTAATAGTTCAACCTGTATGTTTGGCCTCTAAAACTTTGCAGTTTGCACTTTTGGACTGGTTTTTCTTTTCTTTTCTTTTTAAACCACTGTATCTATAGAGAGACTTGTTTCTGTGCTCCTTTCCTGATCTTTTTTCCTCTAAAATGTGGCATAGTATAGTGGTTACGTGCAAAAATCTCTGGAGCCAGACTGAACAGATTTAAATCCCAGCTTTATCACTAATTTCTGAAAACTTTAATTATATATATAGTAATTTTTAAATTGCATTCATTTCATTACCTGAAACATGAGGCTTTGTGTTTTGAGGACCTCTCTCTCACAGATAATTTTGATATTGTTTGTTAGTTTCATCTTGATCATTCCCTTGAGTTCTTATATTCGCTCAAAGTTTATTTTGTGTCAGTTGTTTGCAAGAAACTGACCTGGGTGCTAAGGGTATTATGTAATGATGTGCCCATCATAGGTGGATGTTAATGATCCTTTTTGCTATAAATAGGAAATTTGATATATCTAGATTCTAGATGTGAACTTGTTGTCAGCTGGGACTGCCTCGTTCACATCCAACATCCTCAGAACCTTACATGGTGACTGGTACATAGACATGCGGCAAATGTTTAATGAATGAAAACGTTATTATCCTGTAACAGCAATCAGTTACACCAGGGGTGCTAAAATAATGTATACACATAACTTGTATTCATCTTTTGTTATCGGTATATATTGAGTATTACAATTTTAATACAGTTTTTTCCTTTCTTAAAATGTATATACATTTTTTTTGGCACCCTCTGTATATGCAAAAGGTACACATTTGCCACTGGTTGGACATTCTGTTTAGACTATCTTTGGTCTGTCTGAGGTTGGTCCGCCTGGGTCTGGACTCCATTTCAAACCAACAGAGTCTGCATTGATAGAGGACCAGGTGACCTGTAGCTTGGCAGAAGTCCAAGACACACTTACCTACTTTGGACATCAGCCAACCTGGGGTCAAGTTCAGAGAGGAACCCCTTCCCTCCTTGGATGTGCTATTGCAACTCTTCCTTGTGAGCTGACTTTTCATTCCTGTGTTTTGGTTACATGTTCTTCTTTCTTTCTTTTTTATTTTTAGGGTCCTATTTCAAAAGTAAAGCAACAGTAGAGTATGTTAAGATGTGTCAGTCAAACTGTAATTTATTAGCTATGCTAAAATGGTATCAGGAAATAGCAAGCCCTTTGGCTGTTTGTTTCCCTCATTATGGATGGAAGGAGTAAGCACAGTGATGACTCAGTTGCTATGGATACCAAGTCTTTAGATAACAAAATCCTTTTAACACAATCCAGTTCAGTTATATTAGCTTTTCTCTTAAATATTATGTCTACCCAACATACATTTTTTAATACAAAAAAATTATGTCCCTTTCTCCCAATATCAGAAAGTGTACTTTAATTTATTCTCCAATTTTGCCCTGAAAATTTTCTTTTTCTTATAGCTCCTCTTTCCTACCCTAGAATAGATGGCATGAAGAAATAAACTATATCCTGGATTTCCTTCTATCTAAGCAGGAAAACTGATTTTGTTGGTTTCACATAATTACACACAAATATTTCAACACAATTGACCCAGTTATGATGTTTAAATTTTTTTAACTCAATCTTCAAAAACCAGGTTGATTATAAAAAGGTATATAGCCATCTCATCAACATTCCATTGTTACAGTGATTTAGAATTCTTTGAAATAGAATCTGTTTAGGATGAGTAATTTTGAATACAGCTTTAAGTTAATTGATTGTTGCACAGGAAAAAGACCACCAAGTCTTCAAAATAAAACTCAAAAAGTGGCAACTCATAGTTGTGAAAAAACGTCTACTCCCATGTGTAAAAGTAGTCCAACACCTTGCTAAGAACATACATATTTAAAGGTTTAAAATGCCATCATTCATCTATTTTTCAAAAGGAATTCTTAGAGTACGTTTATCAAAACCCAGTGTTTTTTGGACTCCTATTTTGGTCCCTTGTTCCTCATTTTAACTTGTATTTTTCTTTAGAAAAAGGGTTAGGTTCATTATATAAATTTTTAAATATGTGCAATAAACATTTTTCTGGACTGTTTTGCTGGAGGCTGCCCTGTTGGAGATGAAAGAGCCAGCTTATGAGTCATGAGGCCTGGATTTTAGTCCCAACTCTGACACTGGTTGTGTGGCCTCAGATGAGTCACTTTAACCTCTCAGGTCTTAATTTCCTCATCCAAAAATTAGAGGTCAGGCTACATAATTTTCCAAAGCCCTCTTGACATCCTAAATTATCTACATTACTTTGAACTTTATCCACATCTCCAAGGTTAGTAATTGTTTGAAATAGGCTTAACTGGGTTCAAAATGAAATAGAGAAGAGAAAGCTTTAGAAGTGGAAGCCTGCTAGCAACTATTTCTTTCCCAGTCCTGTACTGCATTTAAAATAGTTTTAAATTTGCAGTGGAAAATACGAATTAGACAACATTCAGGTGAAGCTTTTCAAAACCTTCATTGTGGGTGACACTTTCTCCAGATGGAAAGTTAGTGTGTGAAACTAATACTGGCTGATACTGGCATTCATTGTTCCCTTAGTAAACATCAGGCACTGCGTGGCTCATCTCATCAATCCTTACAGCAGCACAACGATGCAGATATTGTGATGTCTATTTTACAGATAAAAATGGACATAATGGGCCAGCTGAGTGGCTCAGATGGTTAAGAGCTCGCTCAAGAGTTTGAGCTCTGAGCAACAGCAGTTCGAGTCTAGCCCGAGCTGAGCAGCCGCTGAGCTGCCAACAGGTAGCAGGATGACTCAGCAAAAAAAAAAAAAAAAGGACATAATAAGGAATAGAAAGATGAAGTCTTTTGTCCTACGTGGCTCCAGTAGTAAGTGGCAGAGCCGGGATTTGAATCCATGCTGGCTTTATATACATCAGCTCTAAAATGCACAGACGTTCAGAGTTTGTTGGAGGCTTTTGTTTTTTGTGTCTTTGTTTTGGTGGCTTATACATTCTTTATATATCTCAACACATATCATTATGTGTTTGCAGTGGGCCTTCTTTGCATGCCAGATATCAGTGAAAGGTACCACTCCAATCAATTACACAAGGCAAGAACAGGAATTACACCTGACACTTTTTCCCCTTCATTTCCACTCCCCACCCATGCAACCCATCACCAAGTCCTGTCTATTTGATTTATTAAATACCTTTCAAAATGAATGTATGAGTCAGGGTCCCTGGCACAGTTGAAAGGTTTAACCTAAGACTTCAATGAAGGGAACATTTATAGAGGTAGAGGAAAACTCAAGATAACCTGCAAGAGATTGTAGAGTGCTAAGGAACTAGCAACAATGAAATGCTGCTGTTGGCATCTGTCATGAATTGCATTGTGTCCTCTCCAAAAAGATAGGTTGGAATCCTAACCCCCGAATCCTCACTTTCTTGCTTAAGACTTTAACTGGCTCTTCATTGTTCTCAAGATAAAACATAAATTTCAAATTGGGCCGTAAGGGCAGATGGGATCTGGCCCCTCTCCTGGTACTCCTCTCTCTGTCTCTCTGTCTTTCTCGTGTGTGTGTGTGTGTGTGTGTGTGTGTGTGTGTGTGTGTGTGTGTGTGTGTGTAGCCTCACTGGCTACCTCTCATTACCCCTAATGCATTGTGCTCCCCTGTTGGATGCTTTTCCTTCTGCCTGGTGTTCAGCCCCCACCTTTGTTCCTATTATCTTAGCCTGGGATTTTTCAGCAGCAGGGCAGTCTAGTCGGCAGTCCTAGTTTTTGAGTTGTCTCNCTGGCTGCTGGCTACATACGGTAGCCTATGGCAACCCACTGCAGCAGTGGCTGCAGCCTACGCAGGCGACTCACAGCAGCCCAGCTCCATGTTGAGCTGTTGTTCAGCATCTTAGCTGTGGAGAGCAGTGTCACTGGCCCTCATATGTGGGATCCGAACCGGGGCCCTCTGGCATCCCAAGCCAGCTCTTAACCAACGCGCCACTTGGCCGGCCCCCAAGCATTTAGCTTTTAAAACTCAGATCACACTTAATCAACTGTTTCCTTTTTTATATCACAGACACCTCTTATTCTGTACAGCCCTGAAATCAAGCTGAGCTTGAATTAAGATCCTGTTTTCCAGGCTGTTTCCGAAAGATGGAAACACTAATTGGTTTTCAACTTCTTCAAAGCCTGTACAACAGGTTGAGATTTAGTTGGATTTAGCTGTTTAATAATTTCTGTTACTCAATAGTATCTATCCAATCACTGACAAACCCATGCCTTCTATGAGCTGTTTTCTCTTAGCGGCTGTGATCTCACCAAGGTAAAGTATAGTTTCATCATAAGCAACTTGTCACTGTTAACTGGAATCTCACACCATGTTACTAGTTGCTATAAATCCATTTGGCATTAATGAGTGGACAGCATACACACCACAGCCATTCTGCTATAAGTTAGCAACGAATAAGCCCATTAAAATGAAGGGTTGCTGGACTTCCTGCACTATAGTGTGAGGAGCTCTGCTGACATGCTTAGCAGAGAAACTGGTGAAAATTATTTTAAAAAATGTTAAAGCCTCTAGAAATGCTCCTAAGGGCAAACAGCAAATGAAGAAACATCTACTCAAGAAAATATACAAGGATTTTTAAGAAAAATGAGAGTTTGTGTTATCTGAACGAAGAGTACGTTTTCCTCCACCTCTCCCAGCTCAGTGAGGCAGAGACTTCATGACAGACATCTGCAGCCAAGAAGACAGAGATCCTTCTCCTCCCAGCCCCTAGCTGGAGGGTTTTATGCCCAGGAGCAGGGTTTCAACATTTTTCATCCTGCCCCCAGCCATCTGTTACCGAGGCTAAGTCCTGGGTGAGTGCAATCAATAAATGAGGGAAACTTTCCCCTCAGGCTCCATTCATGGAATGGAGACTGTAGCTCGGGCATGACATGCTGAGAGTACTGGGGCCCCATCACCCTTACCCCAGCTCATGAGGTAGTGGCTCCATGCCAGGAGAGGCAAGCTCAGGCTGCTGCCATCTCCATCCACCAAACACTCAGCTCACAGAGTCACTCAGAGAGAAACTTGTCTTGGTCCCCACCCCTAGATCCAGAGCCCTAGCTCAGAGATCTTGCCTGGGGGGAGAAGACCTCATAAAACAGGTAGCTCTCCATCTCTCCTCCAAGGGAACTAACTTCTTTTGCAACAGACCATGGAGAAGTTCAGGCTAAAGGGCCTTCTCAAGAATAGTGGGGCTGGTGGTGAAATGCAATTGGGAGCAAATCTGTGGATTCACTGAAGGTAGAGCCTAGACTGCAGGCAGTCTACTTTACAGGAGAGAACTAGAACAGGAGTCAGCAGACTGCGGCTCGTGAGCCACATGCGGCTCTTCGGGTACGTTCCGTCTCAAAAGCTTGCCGACCCCTGGAAGAGCCAATCCTGTCCCTCACAACAATTTAAAAATTATTCGAGAGCCATAAATATATTTTTACATAATCACCATTATGTGAA
>NW_017731685.1:226333-232565 GCF_001890085.2 Hipposideros armiger | reverse complement strand
AATGATTAGGAATGCCAGTTATATTTGAGAAGGCACTGAAATGTCTAATGCCACAGGCAGGCATGCTCTCCTGGCGGGGAGGCCCCACACACTCAGTGGCTCATACTTACTAATGCTGGTGGTCCCAGGGTGAGTGACACCACACCAGAGTCCACAGCGTGCTGCTGACGTCTGTCAAATGACCGTGGAAAAGGAAATGCGGGAGACCAGAATATGCCACCCAAAAATATGCCTCTTTGGCATATGGAGTATTTTGAGAAACAGCAGACACAGGAGAAGCTGAAAACAAAGTAGAAGTTGCCCTTTTATAAGGGAAATTTACATTTATAAAGAAAATCACTATTTGGAAGGTGTTTTACCCCCACCACCAGGAAGAGAAAGATGACTGTAAATCCTAACAGACTCTTATTCATGGAAAGGCACTTACATCTGCATAACAAAACTTACCCGTATTTACTGTCCTTTTCCTGGTGACTTTCCCATAACTTGTCTCCCCAGCACCATTCTTCCCTTAGCTTTCAGCTCAAGTGCTACCCGCTTCCCTGAGTGGCCCGAGTTTCTTCCACATATGTGAGATATACTCGTACATGTTCATAAACTTCTGTTTGTTTTTCTCTTGTTAATCTTTTTTTCATAAGAGAGGCTCCAGGCAAGAAATTGGAAGGATAGAAGGAAGATGTTTTTTTTTTCCTCTCTTATGTATGGATGTGACAAACCTGAGTCCAGTGTCACCTACAAACTAGCTTTTTTTTTTCTTGGCAGATTTTACAATGCATGGATATTTTTCTACTGCTGCTATCTGAGGGATCAATCAGGTTTTTAAAAATCTTCAGAAGTAATTCTGACAAAATCCCAGTCCATAATCCTCTGCTTTGCTCCTAATCCCTCATACTCTGTCTGTTATGGCTCAGTGTGATTTACTGCGGGACCAGGTAATCTTGGAAACATGTACAAATCATTGGGTTACAGTTCAACAGGCATTTGTTTTTAAAGGTAGCTCAGCACTACTTTAAACTAAATTCAAATGTTTCTAATAACTTCCAGAAGTTATTATAGCTAAGATTATATACTGTGAATATTTAAGAATTATTGAACTCACCCCATGGAGAGACATGCACTAAGTGCATTGATTGCCTTATCTTCATAAACTCTACTCATATGGTAGGTGCTACTTATGCCTATTTCATAGATGAAAACAGAGATTCAGGGAAGGTAACTTGCCTAACTGGTTAAGTGCTAAAACTAGATCCTGAACCTAAGAATATCTGAGACCAAAATATGTGGTTTTAACCACCATGCTATATTTTTCCTCACTGCCCTTATCTGTTTTGTTTTTACTTTCCAGTAAAAATCTGAGCTAATTTTCTTCATTTTCCTGGCCTTTGGAAAATGACTAACCTTCCACCTGGACTCCAAGTGAATCCATTTCTTTGGGTTTCAAGCAATTGTTGGGAAAATATAATTAAAAGCAACCCAGAAAGCCTCTCCACAAGGTAGAAGAGAAAGAAAACAATTTTAATACTGAGTAAGCATTAAACTAGAATGTGCTGTTCATCACAGACAACCTGCTGAAGGAATTAATTTCAAAAATGGAGAGCAATCCAACTCTGTTATATAGCTGAGTGGAGGGTACAGTACATAGGTTTTGTAATTTGAATTCAGGTAACAAGTTAGACCCAGATCCTCCTAGGACATAGGGAAATGGGCCTCATTTTTTTTTTTATTACATTCCAAAAAGATGGCTTCCAGGTCCTTGAGGAAATTTTCTTGCTTTGTGAGACTGTCAAGAGGCTTATTTAGCCATTATAAAAATTAACATACATTTGAAAAGGATAGAGAAAGAAATCCTGAGAAAAGGAATGGGAAATACAAAAATCTCTTCCCTTATTTTCCACAGGGAGAATTAAGCGTCTTATTTTTTATTTGTATTTGCCTCTTACACTGTCTCAGTCCTAACTCTTTCGGATTACATTGAGCTTAACCTCCCCTTCGCCATACACCCAGCTTTGGGGTCTGTGCTTCTGCACTGCNAAAAAAAAAAAAAAAGGACATAATAAGGAATAGAAAGATGAAGTCTTTTGTCCTACGTGGCTCCAGTAGTAAGTGGCAGAGCCGGGATTTGAATCCATGCTGGCTTTATATACATCAGCTCTAAAATGCACAGACGTTCAGAGTTTGTTGGAGGCTTTTGTTTTTTGTGTCTTTGTTTTGGTGGCTTATACATTCTTTATATATCTCAACACATATCATTATGTGTTTGCAGTGGGCCTTCTTTGCATGCCAGATATCAGTGAAAGGTACCACTCCAATCAATTACACAAGGCAAGAACAGGAATTACACCTGACACTTTTTCCCCTTCATTTCCACTCCCCACCCATGCAACCCATCACCAAGTCCTGTCTATTTGATTTATTAAATACCTTTCAAAATGAATGTATGAGTCAGGGTCCCTGGCACAGTTGAAAGGTTTAACCTAAGACTTCAATGAAGGGAACATTTATAGAGGTAGAGGAAAACTCAAGATAACCTGCAAGAGATTGTAGAGTGCTAAGGAACTAGCAACAATGAAATGCTGCTGTTGGCATCTGTCATGAATTGCATTGTGTCCTCTCCAAAAAGATAGGTTGGAATCCTAACCCCCGAATCCTCACTTTCTTGCTTAAGACTTTAACTGGCTCTTCATTGTTCTCAAGATAAAACATAAATTTCAAATTGGGCCGTAAGGGCAGATGGGATCTGGCCCCTCTCCTGGTACTCCTCTCTCTGTCTCTCTGTCTTTCTCGTGTGTGTGTGTGTGTGTGTGTGTGTGTGTGTGTGTGTGTGTGTGTGTGTGTGTAGCCTCACTGGCTACCTCTCATTACCCCTAATGCATTGTGCTCCCCTGTTGGATGCTTTTCCTTCTGCCTGGTGTTCAGCCCCCACCTTTGTTCCTATTATCTTAGCCTGGGATTTTTCAGCAGCAGGGCAGTCTAGTCGGCAGTCCTAGTTTTTGAGTTGTCTCGAGCTCCAGAATGTGAGTGAAAGAAACTTCAGATGGTTTCAGTCTTCAGCATCAAATCAGAGAGTCTTCCTAACTAACCAGCTAAGTCCAGACGTTATGAAGCGGGGCCAGCCATCCTCACTATGCCCCAGATCTTCAGAGTTCTAACCTATAGAATCCCTGAGCTTAAAAAAAAAAAAAAAAAGATTCTTTTAAGCCACAAAAGTTTGGGATAATTTTTTCATTTGTAACTTATGCATATATGCACAGAAAATGTTTTAAATATATATATTCAAAAATATTAAGGATGGGTTTAGTTGGGGATGTGATTGGGAGAAGAAATATAGCAGGAAAAGGGAAGAGATGTTTACATGTTCAAGGGCACATACTCTTTTACAATAACATGAAGTAATAGAAACTTTGCATATTTGAATGCACCAAGGGTTCCATAGAGAAATGGTCATGGCAAAGGGAACAGTGTTAGATTCGGGGGTGGGAGGGGACCCTGCAGCCTCAGGGTAGGCCTTTGGAGAGGAAACCTCACCCCTTTCTTCCCTTTCCGCTACCACCTTTGATATTCCGGTGTGCGTCTTCCAAATGTCACCCCAGAGAATCAGGGGGAGGAAACAAGCTAGGAGAATCTTCTATTTGGGGGCTTTCCACAAGATGACCTTCTTTATTACAGTCAATTTCTGCAATAGCTGCTGCAACCACAAACCAAAAATCTGTATATGTGGCTGTTGAAAAGCTATGTATAGATTTAATGAGTGTCATCCCGGCCCTGTAAAAATTCACTATGAAAGGATGAGACCTAGCTGCTTCTCCAATGACTTTTGTTGTCAAAGTTATACTACTGGTAACCAGATACTAAAAGGGTCCTGAGGTGGGAATGAGCCTGGTATGTTCAAGTAACACAGAGAAGGCTAAAGCATCATGCATAAGAGGAGGAGGGAGATTAGATCTGAAGGTCAAGCAGAGGGCAGAATGTGTAGGGCCTTTAAGGCTAAGATAAAAAGTCTGGATTTTTTTCTAAATGCAATGAGCAATTATTGGAGGGTTTTAAACAGGAGAGTGATATGATCTGATTTATTCTTTAAGCAAATCTCTCGGGGTGCCATTTGGAGAATGTGAACAGCGGGACACCAGTCGGGGTTGTTGCAGCTGTCTAGGTGAAAGCGTATGGTGCCCCAGACTTGGGCCTTGGCCGAAAAAATGAAGAGAACTGGTTGGATCAGGGATGCCCTTTTGGGGAAGTCCTGTGAAGACTTCCTGATGGGTCACATGTGAGGGTAGGAGAAAGGGAGACGTCAAACGTGACTTCCAGTTTCTGACTGGGGGGATTGGGTGGATGGTGGTGCCATGTATCGAGATGGGGAAGATTAAGGGAGGAGTATGTTTGGTGGGGGAAAAATGGAAGTTCTGTCTTGGCCATCTTAGGTTTGAGAAGTCTGGGACCATCCAAGTAGAAATGTAATGACTCTAACCAGGCCCCCTGACTCCAATACTGGCTCCAATTCCCTCCCCTCCCCTAAGTCCCCCATTCTTGTCTGTAAGTCACTGCTCTAGTAGTATTTCTGAAGCCTGGCTGGAATCATGCAAGGTCCATGCTTAAAAATATTCACCATGCCCTAACTTCCCTCAGAATCATGCGCAGATGTCTCAGTCTAGCTTTCAACCCTTGAATTATGCTCTGAGCATCTCCCTTCAGCCTTATTTCTTATTGTAAGTGCCCTATATCTACTATATTATTTGACCCAATGGGACAACTTTCTGTTCTCCAATGCACCGTGCACATTACTGCTTCCAAATTCTTAGCCAGACTTTCCCATCTGCCTGGAATGTCCTCAAACTCAACAGTCATAATCAGTTAGGACTCAACTGAAATTATAAACTGCAAGATATGACTCTAAACCTTTATGGATATCAGTGTAACATTGACACTGAATATTGGTTTAGTAATTCCTCTTAAGTGTGTCTACCATCTTTCTGCCATTTAAAAGGTATTTATTTAAAGTAATAGTTTCAAATGCTTATTGTTAAGCGGTGATGCTTAGTACTGTGAGCAAAATAGTTATGGCCAAAATACATATAAATGAAAGTGTCATATGGCCCCAAATGAATTGAATGAGTGGTACATTTCTTTGAAGTCTCATCACTAAAGAACCATGAGAACAAAAGTCAGCACTCAGGGGTTCAAAAAAATTTTTGAAAAGCCTAGGAATGATTTATGGAAAAATTCAGTGGAAATTCCCTTTCATGAAGTAAAAGAAGAACATCACTAAAATTAAAGGAAAGCAGGGCGAGAGTATGATTTTAATAATAATAATAATAATAATAATAATAATAATAGTAATACCCTTGAATAACAACTTAAATGCTAGCACAATGTTTACTGTTGTTGGTTTATTACTCCTCCTCCTCCTACTTTAGTGAGAAGCCTTATGTTGCCTTTTGAAGAAGTTTGCAAAACCCTGGTACCTTTAACAGAATTATGCGCTCTGTGGGCTCATATCATTATTGCATCCATTGGGAAGCATATCTGATAATAAGCAAGAACAATTAGCCCTTGGATGTTTTCTGATGGACATGGTGATTAGATACTATCCAGAATATAGAAAAAGCCTCTTTGTTGGAATTTGCTTATTTATATTCTGTTGGGAAAAAAGAAGTCACAAAGTATAATAACCCTAGGTTGTAGTTAGTAAATTCTGCCATCAATTACAAAATATTTTCAAATTCAGTGTTACAGAGGGCACATACCTAGGCTCTACAAAGACTTCTTTAAATGAAGTGGGTTTTTTTTTAATGTTGCATCGTATATGACTAAAACAATGGCTGTATTTGAGTCTATAACTAAAGTGACATGTAGAATAAATTGTATCGATTGATCATCAAATTGAAATCCATTTAAGATTCATTTGTTCAACACAGATTGAGCTGCGGAGTGAGCCCTAGATCTTCTTTTAGCTTGAGGTTCAGAATTCCAACCCAAGGCATTTACAAATTCCCCTTTGAATAGCTCTTCTATCTACTAGTGCTATTTTCGAGGGCTTAACATTCTCCCCGCTCCCCCCCACCCCCAGCCCAATTATGTTAATTTAGTTCAGAACAGATGTGTGTGGCATCTGTGCACATATGCTCCCTGCAAAATTCTTGGGAGGGGAGGGTTGGTCCTCCTCCACCTTTGAAGCAGATTCCTTATGATGAGCATTCTCGAAATCACTGTTTCTGGATCTGAGAAATTACACTTC
>NW_017731685.1:218159-223404 GCF_001890085.2 Hipposideros armiger | reverse complement strand
CCCCAGACACAGTCTCTGAGTCTATTTTCTTTCCTTAGGAGCAGCATGAGGGAAATCATTCTCTTCTCTTCAACTGAATTTCCATTTCACTTACTCTGGACACTAGACTGAGAGAGCTCCCAAGTGTGCAGCTGTAGTGGACCCCGCCCCAGGCATTTAGGGACTCATATTGCTTTGTCAGAAAAGTCACGACGTATTTTTTTCTATGTTTTTCATTGCAAAAATGCATCATGACTTTTCCGACAACCCAGTACTTCCTGGAAGAGATCAGCCCCCAGGAAGAAGTAGGAGGAAGATAAAAGTGGCCTTTCAGATATAGATCTATCTTCCAGTTAAATGACCAGAAAAAAAAACAACAAAAAACACTTAGTAATTTACCGCCTGAGCTTGATATAAATCAAGTCTCAGAAGAATCTCAGGCTTATGTAAGAGAGGAAAAAGTTTTCCTTGACCCTCTTAGGGTCCTGGGCTGGGTCCAAAAATTAAACTGAGAAAGTTTAACAGGATAAAAGAACACACATTTATTTAATATAAGTTTTAAGAGACACAGGAGCCTTCCTAAGAAAAGGAGGCTTCAAAGAAGTGATGAAACCTGAGTGTTTTTATGCTAGGATAGATGAAGGGTGGACAGTCGTGGAGAAATATGATAGGACAAAGGATATAAGGCAAGTGTAGTAAACTGGGGTAAATTTAGTAAGTCCTGTTAGTTCACGTTGCTCTCTGTGTCCCTATGTCTTGGAGATAAGGTGTATAAGGAGGCACCTCTCACATGACGGTCTTATAACCTGTTTCAGGGGAGAAAAACTGGGGAAGATCAGAGAGACCTTCTTGCTTCTGCCATTTTCTCAACATTCTTCAGATTAAAATAATGTACTCTGGTACCATGTTTTGGGGTAACACATTTTGAATGCTGTCGCTTACTATGAACTGCATTGTTTAACACTGGAGTGCATTTCCTGAGGGCGCCTCCCCTCCAATCCTTCTTTAGACAATTCTTATCCTCCTAATGCCTCTTTTACATACAGAGCTGCCTGTTAACTCAACTGATTTCATCCATGGATGAAGTGATACGATGTTGAAGGGGATCAAGATATGCCACCTTAAAATATGCCACTTAGGCATATGAATTATTTGTAGCTGAAGGCATTTGAGTTCCTGAAATCTCTTATCTGCCTAAAAACAGTGCCTCCCAGAATAACTCAATTGTCATAAGTCTCATTTCTGGAGCAAAGAGCTGAGCCCTTCTGGGAGATGAGACGTCAACTCCACACCCAGACAGGCATTGTCGAAAACTAGACTCTTCCATCTAGTCTGCTAAGAGCCCATTTATCTTTCCAAAAAATCATTTGTGTTTCCGTAAGTGTCCTTTCTTCTCACCTTTTAAGAAGTCATTTGTTCTCCCCAAAATGCCCCTCTGCCCCCCCCTCCTTTTCCTCTATCAGGATGGTGTATAAGCTCTCACATTTCACCACTCCTTTGGGTACCACTTCCCTCTGTGATGTCCCTGTGTACGTAAAATTAAAAATTAATAAATGTTTATGCCTTTTCTCCTTTTAACTTGTCTTTTGTCCATTTGATTGACAGGCCTCCAGTCACTGCACCTAAGAAGGTAGAGGGAAAGTTTTTCTTCTCTTATAACATCTAGGATATGCTTCAAAATGATGTGGAAGAGGAGAGTGGACAGATAAGAAGTGGCTATGGATTGAAGGTTGGTAGGGTTGGTGATATCTCCTTTAATAGTCTCCATACTAAAATGTGTTTGTTGGTTTTTTGAGTAATTGACTTGTTGTTGCCAAGAATTTGCTAATTTGGTTTCCTATCTTTGATTATGATTTTTATCATTAGGAAAACAACAAGGATGAATTTATGGCTGCAAATTCACACATCAGATTTTTGGAAGAGATATTTGGTTGTCTACATGGGTAAAGTCAGTGACCACCCACATGTAAACTGATAACTATTGCATAGTGAAGGCCTACAATGTGCTAGGTACCTCGTGCGATACTTCATAAACACTATTTTGAATCTTCACTAAAACCCTGCCCAGTAGGTGTTATTATGTCCATTTTATAAGTGTGGAAATTGAGACTCTGATAATTAAGTTGGCCAAAGTCACCCAGCTAATAAATGACAGAGCTGGGGTTCAAATCCTGGTGTGTCTCTCTCAACTCTGTCCTCTTTCACTCATACATTTAACAAATGTTTCCTGAGTGCTTGTCATGGACCAGGCATAGTTCAGAGCCATGAACTTGGAAAATGCCATCTCTGCCAAAATCAGCAGAACCTACAATCTCCTTCTTCTATCCTGAACCACTTCCAACCCATGGATTTCACTCCTGGGCAGGAAAGCAATACCTGACACTAATGTTCTCTTGACTACATGGAAAGCCCAGGTACAGCAAAGTTATTGCCAGGAAAAATTGTCTAAGTCTTGGACATATGCAAACAACATGACTGAATGCCTGTTCAGTGGAGTGCTGGACATTGTCTAGTGGATGCTTTGGGGATTCGCTGATTCCATAGAGGTGGTATGTTTGGTTGTCTATCTATTGATGGATATTGTGCCACTTTATAGGGATAAAAGTTTGTTGTAGAAAACCGGTAACAATGTAAATGATTCTGGCCCATAGCAAGGATGTAAACAACAGATTTCTGCCGTGCAGAAGGAACCATCCCAAACATTACATTTTATCACCTGATGTTATAGTACCTAGATTTTCTTCTGTTAGCAAATTCATATCAGTATTACTAACTGCTAGTGACTGGCTGGTTTGGAGCAGTCAGAAACCTGATCATGTAGGTCTTGCAGGCTGTGGGGAGGTACCAGGACTTTACTGAAAGTGTGATGGGAAACTGAGGAATGGCATGATGTGAGTTATCCTCTATAAGGAGCACTCAGGTTGCAGGGCGATCTGAGTCCGATAGACATGGGCCTTTGGGAGAGCCATTCCATCTCTCTCTGCCACAGGTCCCTCATACGTAAAGTGAGGGAAATGATAACTGCAGTGCAAGATAGTTGTGAAGATTATGTGAGGATGGAGACATGCCTGACGTAAAGCATCAGTAAATCATCGCTCACTTAGATGGGTGTGATGTCAACCAGGCTGGGCTGACTCAGCCACCAGAAGAATCCAACGGGCATCTTCTGAGTGATCCTTACTTCATCTCCAGCGGGGAGAGAGGTCATGGAGGTACAGTTAAGCTAGGTAGGGGATGGGGCGGGGTGCGAATAAGAATTTAAACACATATTTTATGAGCCCTGGCAAGTTTGCAAGTCTAGATTGAATAAGGAACAGTTGAACAGCGTTGTTATTTTGCTTTGTCTTAGTAGGCAATTGTGAAATATTACTTCTTATTCTTGTAAAAGCCAGAAAAAAAGAAGCAAGAAAATGTTCTATCTTGCAGATAAGTTTGGGTTGAAGAAATTATCTCATGCATAGATTTCTTGATCTTCCTTTCTGAAGGTGCCTGAGTAATACTTTCTAATCCTCTTGCTTGGGAAAGTTCTTTGGGCCTAATTATATGAAAGGAAAACCTGGCCTAGAAAAACTCTAAAAAGAGAGAAGAAAAGAGAACCTTTGGTTCTCCTGAATGTCTGAGGGTTCTCCTTGCCCTTTAATTGGTGGGATGTCAGGTGGAGAACCTGGTGTAGCAACAATCCCATGAGGATGATATTGTCTCCCCCATTATACAGATGTTGAAACGGGGGCCTAGAGAGCTTAAATAATTATGCATAGCTGGTAAGTAGTGCAGCTAGTGAAAGCAAGTCCTACCTGATTCCAGAGCCCACACTCAGAGCTCACGGTAGGTAGTTTGACCTACACCAAGTAACTATTTTTGAATTCAAAGTATTTGAATTTTGATTATTTTTGAATTAAACAAAGATTACACTGTTATATTGCCTGCCCTCATAAATTACTTTCTTGTTTAGGTAGTAAAGAACACAGAGAATTAAGATATTTTAGATTTGGGATCTATAATCTTGTTCTTTCAGGGAATAAATACAGCTGGCACATTTTTTAAAAATCAGATTCTTTTAATTTCTTATTAAAACTACAACATGTTATTAAAGTTGTGCAAGAGAATGGGTTTGCTTTGTGTAGAATACATTCATTAGGATGGTTAAAGCAAATATATTTCAGATTTACTTTCGTTGGTTAAGAAAAGCGTCCAATGTTAGATGGTAGAGAAGCTGCATGTGGCCAGGGAGTGTCTTCTGTCTGGGACAGTGCCAGAAACCAGCAGGTAATAAGGCACATCTTGGCTGTCTGCCCTGTATTAGCTCAGGTCAAGTTTATATCATCATCTGATGGTCATTCCCCTGCCATGTGATCATTTCTGCGATCTCAGTAAAGCCTGTCTTCTTACCACTGAATTGACATAGCGGGACATGAGGCATTCAGACTGAGTAAGGAGAGAGAGAGAAAGGAAGAGAGAGGGAGAGACTATTTTGGAGGCAAGGGTAACATGCATATTTCATTTTTGGAGACAATGCGTTAATTCATCATCACATAAATTCTGGTCTGTGGCAGCCCTTTGTGATATTTAGCCCATGAGTAAGAGTTTCTGCTTTCATTTGTTCCAATTCTAGCCATTTTTGTAAATGACTAAAGCAATTGGCTCCTTGGTTTATTTCTCCTCCGAGATGTGTGTAAGAAGGTAGAGTGGAACAGCTAGTTTTGAGACTAGAAAGGGGATCTTAGACTCTCCTCCTTACACCTTAAAGGAGGCATTTAAAAATAGCCTTTTTCTCTGGTCACTTCTTGCATATTTGCTGACGGAAGAGAGGCATTAACGGTGTTGGGGGGTGGTGGGTGAGACAGTGAGCTGCCAAGGCCACATTCCCCCCAAAGCCATATCCTCACACCTCAGACTTGCTCCTCAGCACTGGGTCTTACTCATCAGGACTCACTGATCATACGTGAATGAAATCCACAAAAACTAGCTTAAGCAAAATGATAATTTATTTAAAGGGCAAGGAGGTGGTTTAGAATACTCCAGGTCAGGGATGTAGCTCAGCCAGGAGCACATGGGAACCAGGGCCTGAAAGAGAGCAAAGAGTGTATCTCTTTGTATCTGCTTCATTCTTCTCTTTCAGAAAGACAGCCTAGCTCTGCTTTTCTCATTCACCTGTTAGAAAAAAACTAGTCTTCCAACAGCTTTTGAGTTTAAATATTACAGTGTGACTCTATAGAAATATTTTTCTTTCTGCCTCTCTCTGTTCTCTCTCTCTCTCTGTCTCTCT